>NC_031502.1:8883515-8884384 GCF_000237925.1 Schistosoma mansoni | reverse complement strand
TATATATATATATATATATATATATATATACCTGACCTGATTTTTTCTAATGTTATGAATATAACAGTAATTAAAAGATCATATCAGAGATAAGTAAATAAGTAGATTTTGGGAATAAATAACCTTATCAGCAATACAAAAGCTATTATTAATGAATACATTTGGAACTGAATGAAATTTTACAGCAGATTTAGAACTATACTACTGAAATATGTGAGAATCAGTAAAAAAACGATAGTATAAGTTATTAAGTTGACGAATATATATACAGAAACCTGTAGTTGGCTCAGTTAAAACACATGCCATCACTTTAGCAAGTGTATGTTTGTTTAGCTTGTAGATTCTAGCATATGGTGTCCTGAATGCACACTTCTGAGTAATCCGGTGCTAGGACATAACGGCCATCCAGTGCTTTCAGGTTTTTAATGGCAGTTTCAGTCAGATCAGTTCATGGTTTCCATGAAACTACTAAATACTAAATCACTGACTGGGCTATCTGAATTGTACCTTTACAATTTGTGATAAAAAGTATGATTTAGTTTGCTCTAGTCCAATTTTCAACACATTCAGTTTAACTATACATCTAAAGGAATTCAATAATAAACAAAATTGCTTTAATTAATCACGATAACAAAACTGTAATACTTTATGGGAAAATATTTGCTGATAAAAGCATAGATTAGAGCATTTTGGTTTATGGTTAGGTGAAGTTCATTTTTAAAATACAAAACGAGTTAACTTGAGTGAAATGGATTGTAAAACAAAAACATGGTAAGTAATTCTTAATAATAATAATAATAAAATAATGTTATAAATTAAAAGGTTTCTATAACATCCAGCAACCACACTAATCTGATAGCTCAACGTGA
>NC_031502.1:8867715-8883314 GCF_000237925.1 Schistosoma mansoni | reverse complement strand
GAATAATAATAATTACTTATAAGCAAAGATGGACAGTGGCTAGCAGTGGAGTCCAGGACGCGCGTTTCGTCCTATTTGGGGCTCGTCAGCTGGATGCACCTGAATCTCAGAGTTGATGTTCACTCTGGGGCTCCAACCCAGTACCTTTCGCTTCAAACGCCATTGCGTTATCCACTCAGATACTGAGTCCTGATAGCCGCTTGCTTGTGCAATGGGGTAAAGTTTAAATTCACTTGGTATTGTTCGTTTGAATCTTCCCATCGATGTTTAGGACTGCAATTGATCAGTCTCTTCTTGGCATATGTGCATACTGTGCGTATTGCCTCGATATAGCCTTAATTGACAAGCATTATAAGTAAAGATGGACGTCCTGGATCCCACTACTAGCCGCAGTCCTAAAAATCAATGGAAAGATTCAAACAAACAATACCAAGTGAATTCAATAATTACTTATGTTGCATAATACTCACTAACTGATCTATTACAAAGTAAGCAACAATATAATAAAAAACAAGTTCATGTGTTCTTATAATATTCATATTGGGGTTAAGGTGGTTAACATTATATTTGTCTAGCCCTTAGTAATGGTCTGATATCGTGTGCATTATGTCTTGATAATAGATGACTGGGGGATACCGGCACGAAACTCTGGATCTAGGTGTTGTGTCTTGGGGAAATTAATACTTTATTTGGAATTCAGATCCTGTGTCATCCACCTTCAAGACTATAGGCGCTCTTTGATGACAAGTGTCAACTACCATGAAACCTAGTTTGGGGGTTTTCTGATTGTTACAGCTAGCCACCTAAAATATAAGTGCCTGTAAATAATTAGATATTTTTTGAAGCCTATGACTGCAAGAAACCATGAGCAGATTATTTTTTCTTTTGATGTGTTTATTCTTTGAAAAATCAACAGGATTCAGCTGTAATTGGGATTTACTAACGCTAGTGATAAAGTAAAAACTAAAAGCTTAAGTGGATTCACAACTTTAGTTGATGTGGATATTTCCTTTTATCTAGCCTTGTTTCAGGAAAAAACCATATTTTTCATCGTAAACCTTTCTTCAAAAAAAGTTGTCAACACTTTTATTCCAATTGTTTGTCATCATATATCTTTCTCCTATCTTAAACGTCTTCATTTCCACTTGTCATTAAATTCGAATATATAGCACTTTATCCGTTATTTTCTTTTTATTTATTCACTTTCAGTCCAATTCTCAATGGTTATTTTACTACACTTGTCTAATGAATTTAAATTAGTCGTAAAGTGAAAATAATATAATGAATAAAAAATTTAGTTGAAACTGTCCCCTTTCATAATGAAATTCATTAGTGGATTGTATTTCACTTATCTTTATGTGTGAATGTAAACGCCTCAAGATTTCATATAAGTAATAAGATTAATAATTGTTTTGAATGACGGCATTCACAAACTTCACTTTATTTGCTTGTGATAGGCGATGACTATTTTAGTTTAGAAAAATAAATAAAAGGCAACATCGAACAAAAGATTTATAATAACCGTCTTATTTTTTTCTTAAAGTTAATCAGTTATATTGAAAAGTGTCAGTTAAATTAATAATGCGCTAAACGGTAAACAAATAAACAGTAACAGAACACAATTATTTGATTAGCTTTGTTAGTTGACAATCCAAGTGAAAAACATAACGAAGTTATTCTAATGAGTCCCTGTTAGCTTTGTTTTGAAGAAGCCATTAGATATAAAACATGTGAACCAATAGTCAATTGTTTACTTATAATTAAATTTTTCGTAGAATTATTCCCAGTCGTTTGTTAATAATAAATTATATTTCGGCATTTTTGGTCTTCGATTAGGCTAATTTGTAGAGAAACTGTGAATATGACTTTCAGCTATTGAAGTTTCATGTAGATAAGAGCATTACTTTGAGTTCGATTTCTCTTCTTAAAAACCTAGTGAAATAGTTGCTATAAACAAAACTAAGTAAGATGTCATCTGAAGACAGTGTTATGCAGCAATATGTTTTCAGCCAGGTAAACACAGTATTTTATAGGTATACAGTTTAATTCTCCAGTTATCTTGCAAAATACGGAATAGTTTAGCTTATGAATAATTTACCTCAACAACAAATGAAACAATCTCCAGGTTACAATACATGCCAATGAAAGCTTTTCAGTAATAAATTTTATGATCTGGTTAAGTTTGAATAACACTAATCATTCTTTGAGAATATACATACACTAAACGCAAATGAAAGACTCCTGATTTTATTTCGTGTGGGCTTCATGTTGACAGGCTTTCATTATGTGGTATAAAAGAGCTATAGTGGGTCAGTAGTTCTGACTTCTGAGAAGACATACCGACTCTACTATAAATCAGTCATCATGAATGTTTTGTTGTTAGTTTACGATTGGATATTTTCAAATCGCTGAGTCTAGAGTTTGAGTTATTTCAATAAAATTCTGAAGCAGTAGAAAGGATATATGGTCCACATTTATTAGCGTTTTTTGCAAATACCTGGAAAACCGGTTTACTGTCCTTCATTTTGCACAACAGTGTCATAGTTGATATTTATTCAGTTCCCCTGAAATAGTAAAATAAATCATACTTTAAAAATATTACTAGTCAATCAACTGAATGAGATTAAAATGCATAAACTATTCATCTCTTGATCCATAAACACACTGCATTTAACTATTTTACAAATATTTGTAGCAGTAAATTTCTACATTTTCATAAGGGTGAACGTATTTTTTCTTGTGAAACTATCCAAAAAATTAAATTTGAAAAGATACTGTTTACTATTTGATCATCAAAACTTTCAAATGAAGTCTATTTCACTTCTGAGATGATAAGATTGTCTATAAATATGAAAACGACTAACGCTAACAAACAGAAAGTAGGAATTTGTATTTCACCTTATAAGGATTTCTAGGGCAATGGTGTACGGTATCTAAGATGAAATAGTTTTTAAAATATCTTTGTGATAATTTCTAATCGTTGATCTGTCCACTGTTCGACAATTTTATGTTATTAAAAGGTTTCAGTTTGCTAAATATGTATTATATCGAAAAGTGATGGATTTGAATAGTCTAGAAATCATATTAGTATATCCGCTTCTTCGCAAAGTGATACCTTGAAATTATATTTTATTCGACCACAAATATATTCACTTGTGACTGAAGTTAAATATAGCCTTTCCAAAAACAACATTACAATATTTGAAGCAGGAAGTAATTTATCAAAAAAAACAATCATCCGTTTTAAACTTGATATTTTTTATTCTGGAAGTGGCCCATGTGATAGTTCTAATTTGGTTAATGTAGACATTCATAAATACACAACTAAAGTTTTCTATATCCATCAGACTTTTGAGTGGTTTATTGCCTATCTAGAGGTAAGCTGGCATATATGAAGCAACGATGGAAAAATCTTTACAGTACGTTATATGTCTCTTAAATGCATCACCTTATACTTTTCGTTTGACTGAGAATGAGAGATAGGATAAATAAATAAAATCATTTCCCTTTTCTTTCGGGGTCTAATCAGATATATTGAGTTTCTAGCTCAACAATATTTAAAAACATATGAAAATAAATGTTTGCCCTTATTAACTTATGCACTCGGTGGGACTACAGAGGTACACATCTGCTTATTACAGGACAAGCTCAACCTAAAGCCGTACTCTCTGTGATACTTTATGTACGGGGATTATGGACATTGAAATCAGAAGGTTGTTCGCAGTAGATACCTTTAGGACGTGACTTTTATAAATTGGAATATCGAAGCTAGCACTGATGATTATGGTAATATAACGATATATGGATGAATTATTAGGGGATCTCTTTGAAAATAATGGCAACGTACGTTACTTATACTCAACCACAGTCTACTACTACTCTACGCTGACTGATGCAGAAATAGCTTAGGAAATCAGACCAATTTATGACAATTTGAAAACTCGCTCTCAGTATGAGTCATGTAGGATTGTGTATGTTTTCTTGAGATAGGGATGTATTATAAAAATAATCGGTAGTCATAGCCTTGAGGTAGCATCTCACAAAACGTTTTGTGGTTTTACAGTTTCACCCCCTTTTTTCCCCCAGTTTTACTCTTAACTCACCTTCAGTTCTTTTTTATTATATATATATATATATATATATATATATATATATATATATATATATATATATAGCATTTGAAAGACCTTAATGTTTGGACTTATGAAAGTGATCTGGTTTGACGTTAGAAAAAATAAAATACACGTCTAACCGTTTGGTAATTAGTATACAACAAAGAACAGCTAATGAAATGTTTGGTAATGCACTAACATTCAATTTAACAGAAGGCATAAAAACTTAACAGCATTAACCAAATACACAGACAAATTGTCATATTATTTGACACAGATTTAAGATTTCAAACAAACTAACCGCTTTCACATGTAACCTTTGAAGATTCTTACAGGGGTTAGATCATTACATTTTAAAAAGCAAATATTTACTTGGTAAGAAGACATTCTAATAGGTTTGACGCTAATGCAAATTGATCTTAACTTTGAGACAGGTTGATCATTCTAAACTGACCAAGTAATTTGTAACCTATTATATGCACAGATCTCATTTGTCCTTGTCAGTTATTCACCATTAACATTGAACGACTTTATATATACGTGTGCATACTTATGCCTTTACATGCTTAAATTTTAAACATCGTCTATTGTATCAAAATAATCTACTAGAAGAAGTTAATGATATCATGGAAGGCAACTGAAGAGGGATTGAAGGAGTGGTAACGCCAACATATTAGAAGATGCTGGACCCTAAAATGCACCAGAATAAACAATAGATCTCTGTAGACAGTCTGGGTAGGATTCAAGGAAAGAGGAACAATAAGACAACAGCCTAATACACTGAAGCAAACAAATGAATGAAGAAGGGCATTTGAACTGACAGGTAGGAATATGTAGAAGACTGAGCAACTACAGCAGTACAAGCTGTAAGAGGAGGATATACGGAAGAACTATATGATGCAATGAACAGGTCAAGAGGGAAATAAGGGAAACCAGAGCAACCAGTCAGGAACAAAGAAGAAAACCTAGTTACTGAGGTTCAAGGGGAACAGAACAGGTGGGTAGAACACTTTGAATAACTCTCGAATAGACTATCACTACTGAACTCACTGGACATTGAGGTAGATATTGTATACATAACAACAAATTCAGGTGAGGGCAGTCAGAACATCGGCAAGTTAGGTAAAAACCTCTCTGAGCATTTGCAAGAGTAAAAGCAAGACCCTGAACTGCAAAACAGCAAGCAATATTCAAGTCACAATTAATGGCAAAGCCTCCATGTATCTAGGTATCACCATTGATAAACAAAGAGAATATGATGCTTTCAGGGCCAAAAGAGAAGAGTCAAACAAAAGACAACACAGCAAATTGGAGGGGAGCATCAAGACCATAAATAACACTCGACAACAACTGAAAAAGAAAGTCCAGAACAGAGTTATTAGGAAATCTCTGGTCGGCGACCTATAGCCTAAGATGGGTAGCAGGCTTATGTAGGCAATTGAGTAAGTTAGTAAGTGTGTACGTAATTATGTAGGTACACAGGCAGATAACTAAGAAGTACTAAGACTAAAGGTCTAATATTGAGATAAACATTTACTATTGTTAGTTCAAAAGTGTTTCAGGTTACTGTAAGCAATTCTCTAATACACTACTAGAAGTGCTTTTTCAAGATCATCCAAGGAGTGGATATGTTGTCAATTTAACCGTCACACACTGATGATAGGGTCCTACATCGTAGTCGTTTGTATATCTAAAAATGGCTGAGTATCGTATTTATTGTGTCAATACATAATTTTTCGAATAAATAGTTTTAGCTTTCTTTATTCTGATTCATCAAAGTAATTACCATTCAGGGTAAATCTGTGGAAACATCAACTTAGCCACTACTTATCCAGTCTTCTGACATTACGATTTTTAACTTATACACGTTAGCTCTGAAATCGCTACAATATCATTTAGATGCTTCTAATAACTGTCAGTTTCTTTCTTAAGAATTAACTTGAGATAACTAAACAAAAATATCATTATAAGTACATACCACTTGAACCAATTAATGTATTATAAAGTCACAGAGTTTTTTGTATTTGTCGTAGAGGCACAAACAATAGAAAAACAGCATGAAGAAGCAAACAGAAAAAGATAAATTATTGAGTTAGTGATTATAATTATGTACATGATACCATTTATGTTTACCAGTACTTCACTGATATAACTATGACTACGTTTGTCAACAGCACTGAGTAGAGTTCACTGCATATTCAGTCTTCTTTAGGGGTCGTAATTCATAGATCTTCACGCGATTTTCAACTCCGGTTCTAGTATATAAGCAGTCAGTCTAAACTAATTATCAGTCACGAACTACCAAGTATACAAATACAACTGACAAAATTGATTTTAAATAGAAATGGATGACACTGACAGGAATTTTTAAACCAAAACCAGTCAAGTTTGCAAACACGATGGATGATAAATCCAGGTTTTCCAAGTAAAAATGGAAGATGATCAGTGATACACTTTATATCGATTTTAGTAGGATAAACGTTGCTTTCAGGACGTCTTGTGTGCTCACGATTCCCAGCGATTTGACAGCCAAACGCAGAACATTGATTTTATTCACATGGTTATTCAATATTAGACACGAAAACAATACCGCTGAACCAAGAAGAATAAGTGTATGGGTAGATGACTTAAAAAGAAGATTATATTTTTTCAGTTCTGCGTTCAAATAATTGTATTTGCAGTAGACGTAGAACATCACCTCGTTTTTCAGTGAGAAACGTAATTCCCTATCCTTGCTAGTAAAAACAACTGCAAGAAACTCTATGCATTCCTCTAGAGTTCTGTACATAAGAGAGTCTTGCAAAGTGTTTAGTACACACAACTCAGCTTCTATGATTTCATTTTTAAAAAATGGATGGCCCAATTTAAGCATGACCCTTTCAGCGTCTGACGTTTTAAGGATTTTATGTCTGTAAATTAACTTTGTAACCACTTGTAGGACAGTGATTAGATAAAGTACAATTTTTTTCTTCTTTGGTAAGGAAGACTGGTCAAAATTAGTTATCCATCCTTCGAACGACAAGTCTTTAAAGTAAAGGAGTAAAAATCTGTCAAACATCTCAATCGTTTTGAAAGCGACTTCATCAGGGGCGTTTAACAGCTTGCACAAATTCATAACAAAATCACATATGTTTTCACTGTAGAAAAGACCACGATATAAAGAGTAAGGTTTGATAGATTTAGGGTCAGGTTGGTTTGAAAACTTTAACCACTTTTGAAGCTCTTCATTGGTCAAGTCATCCATTCGATTTTTAAAAAGTCACTGAGCATCCTCAAAAGCTGAACGAAAGTTGCTATGGGAATCAAAATGAGCGGAATCCGTCAGTTTCAGTTTCGGTATTGAGATATCAATTTCGACTTTGCATGGCAGAATTAGTCCACTGTTTGTCCCTTAGGCCCCGCATCTGAACAATAATGGTTTATTCTTGATTACGGAGATGTGTAAATCATGTTATATCTTTTCTAGAAACTGTAGGACGCAACAACTTAGTTTGTAATAGATGTACCCGTGAAGTAACTCTCAGAGCAATCCAACTTAGCATACACAGAACCACAGTAATGTTTAAGCTTTCTTAAGAAAATTTTTGCAGACGATGCCATTGCTAGAGATTCTAGTGGAGAGTTCCACAACTTGGGATGATATACAGGTTACGTGGAGATTGTGATACCGGAATATCCAGAAAGGTACGGTTTGAGCATTATTGGTATTCTGTAGTTAATATAACCTAGAGATAAGAGATTTCATGTTGTCCGGCCGTATATCTTATGTGAGTATCCTCTTTGAATGTCGAAATCTTGTGGACTAACTTTCTATCTCTGGATCTGAAGATCATCTGCAAAGAAGAGTTTAAAAGTTAGAGGGATCATCAATGGACTAAAGAAAAAAGATTGATAAAGAGATTGACCCTCGCGGAACTTCACTTGTCACGGAAAACCATGTTGATAGAGTGATATAAACTTTGATTGTTTATTATCACTCGCCCGGGGAATATGAGCGACGTGTAACCGTACACCCATAAAATTCGGTTTCTATGACGAAGTACGATGGTCTGCCATATTGGATGCCTTGTAGAAGTCTAGGAGTTCTCTATGGGCTGAGCGGTTATGTCTCAGTGAGACAGTCCAGTCGTTCAACACAGTCAACGTGATTGTTTTGATTTTTAGTAGTAGGAATAAGAGGTCAGTCAACATATATCAACCCTTGAGGTTGACGATACCACAGGTGTTGTAGTCTGGCAACACATTACCAGCAACACCTATAATTGAATCGCACCCACCCAGTGAAATCAGAAGTCAGAAGCAAGGAGGCTGGAAGATATATTTGATAGATTATCAACATATCGAGGAGCGACTGATCTAAACTGGCTAGCGACCTCAGGAGACGTTGAACACACCGTCCCAACTCGTGATCTGGTGTGGATGTGTGACTGAGCGTCTTCAGCTAAGTGAGTCCATCAAAACTAATATGGTCAGCATCCAGTATCGAACACTTACAAGAGCTGTTGATTCTGGGGATTGATTTACCTCTACAAGGTACTGTGAAGATTCGATTTCTCTTTGAATGAACCAACGGAAGGTGCTGACATTACGTTTTCCGGAAGAGAATTCTAGTAATTCACTACTCGGTGCGAGAAACGGAACTCCAGACGTAGATGATTTGATCTCACTTTCTGATTTTTCTTAGAATGTCCTCTCGAATGACCAGTCCTTGATACAAGGTAAAGATAGGAAACATTAATACCAAGACCACCATTCAGTATTTAGTTAGCCAGTTATTATTCATCCTGCCACCTGCGGTAAAATAACGGAAATAGGTTGAGATGTCCAAGTTTGTCTTAACAAGAAAGGTCAGCGAGACCCTATACCAGTTGGTCTCTTCCCACTGAATTTGCTTTGCTATAGTCCCCTCATGTTTAAAATAAGGTCTGGTTGCTTGAATCCCATATTTCATATGGGTCCTCACAAACGTCTGGAATTATACCCTAAACGTTTCTTCCTCCAAGTTGTGATTTATGGATAGCTCATAAAATATGAAGCCTTTGGCAGCGGCGGTCTTACAGTTACTTCCAGTTCCAAGGTCACTGCTCGTTATCACTTCGCAAATCTTTATGATTACTTTTTGCATCACAAATTCGCCTATTGTGTAGCGATATGAACAGTCACAGTTATTTGCTTGCACCATTACACTCTTGTGGGAATCAGCTTTTTATGAACACTTATATATCCATTGAGCCAGCAACTTTAGGTCATGTTGCAATTCTATTCCACCTATGGTGTTGTAGAGAGTAGAATGGATATTAACACAACTGGTAAGTCATTCGCAACTGTAACAAAGTTTGTGTTACATATTCTGGCAAGTGGGGAACCATTTTGGGATGATCTGAAAACAGATTCAATGAGGAGGTATTTACGGAGAACTTATTAGTAGCTCTTTCTGTCTTTTTTACTCTGCAGAGGGTGAAAAAATTAGTCAGCGATTGGACTCTCTCCTTTATTTCCCCTTTGTTAACTGGCATCATTTATCCCCTTTTCCGGCCAGAATTTAGTTTTTTCCTGACAAACAAACACATAAAGAGACTTTTAAAATGAACTCGGATGAAGACAAAAAGCTTCTTAAAATTCCCGGTGGGATTTATTTGTGTTCCAGTATCAAAGAATGTCTTTGATTCTAAGGAACCGAAACCTCACGAAGCTTAGGCTAGCATGGGAAGAAATGAGACATAAATTATATTATAAATGGATTTTAATTTTTTTCCGGCAGTCTACAAATCCTATTACGGTGATGTGTTTAGTGTTAAGGAATCTAGATCCACAATGTAAAATAGGATATGTAACATTCTTTTTATGAAGCTACAGAGAAACTTGTTTTGGTTTTCCATGAACATAATAAGACAATATTAATCTGTTATTCTACCTCACATAGTTTTCTGAGTACAGTATCACCTGACACTTCGTTTTATAACCATTGGAATGACAATTGTTTTTATACTTCTACTAACCGTTGTCCCTCTGCCTTTCCAAATCAAGATATTCCTCTTCTGTTGTTTTTTACATTACAGTCAGTCAACCTCTTAATAGCTGCTTGCCCTAGAAGCACTACCACCAAAGGAAAAATGCACAAGTTACGATTACATAGCAAACATGTCGACAAATGACTAAATAATCACGACCACATTACTCGAACTGCTAGACTAATCCATATCATAGATTACCAAAGACATAGGACCTCATGAAAAAACAAGGAGGGAGAAAGAAATTGGTCGCTTTACGCAAGGTTGATACAAATATAGTGTACATTGAAATTGACCCAAATGATCTGAACGGACAGAAGTGTCGGAGTAACAGGTAAACTGGGACATTTGGGAACTTGTGAAATTATGGTCTACTTCATTATTAGTACTGCTCTAATAATAGACCTAGTCCCAAAATTGTAGACTTCTCATGATGTGACTGCATAATCCATAAGATCTTACAATGGAAATCACATCATTTTCTACAATGACTCATTGTATCGTAACAATCATCAACATATGATAGGGACCACATTTAGGTTGGAGATAGAAAAATATACTTATTATGAGTGAAAGTAATTTTACATAAGTACGACCACTCTTGCAAGGCCGAGCCATACCATCCGATGAACTGAATTTGGAATGAACGCTACCGCGTTCACCATTGTTGACCTTCTCTTTGTATTACATGTTGAAAGTCTATTTTGTCGCTTATCTCATGTTCAGCTTTGAGGATTGTGGTTACTATTCAATGCCACTACAAACTCAGTAAAAAAAGATGATAGTATGAGGTAGTGGTCATGATGTATAAGTTACGAGACGTGCATCAGGTACGGATATCCCAAATGTGAGGTAGTAATTCATGTGTGAGTTTATGGACATCGAGTCTGTTCCTGAAGCTATATACCTTGAGATTATGGTCATTCCAACTGGGAGGCCATAACAAGTGAGTACAACTTTAAAACGTTTCTTGTACATGTATGTACAAATCTCTTATGCATACACTCCACATAGCAATATTTCTTTGTTGCCCTCTGCACATAATGATTTCCTGTCGTCCTCTCCCCCATCCTCTTTCCTCTAGTGATTGACTGGATTATGAAGAATTCGACATCTGAGTGGAAGCAAGGAACACAATGGATACCTCAGAATCAACTAGACGATTTGGACATGGCAGATGACCTAGCCCTTCTATCCAATACACACGAACAAATACAGACAAAGACAACAAACGCAGCCGCAGCCTCTGCATCAACAGGCCTCAACATACACAAAAGAAAAGAAAGATTCTCAAATACAACACGGAGAACAACAACCCAATCACACTTAATGGAGAAACTCTGAATGATATAGATACATTCACGTACCTGGGAAGCATCATAGATGAACAAGGAGGACCTGATGCGGAGGTAAAGGCGAAGATTGGCAAACCAAGGGTCTCATTCCTACAAGGAACATATGGAACTCAAAACAACTGTCAACTAATATCAAAGTGAGAATCTTCAATACGAACGTCAAGACAGTCCTACTGTGCGGAGCTGTTACGTGGAGAACTACTACAACCATCATCAAAGAGGTACAAGTATTTATAAACAGTTGTCTATGCAAAATACTCAACATTCTCTGCCCGGATACCGTCAGCAACAGCGTTTTATGGGAGATGAGAAACCAGCTCCCAGTTGAAGAGGAAATTAGGAAAAGACGTTGGAAGTGGATAGGACATACATTGAGGAAATCACCAAACTGCATCATCAGGCAATCTCTAACTTGTAATTTTGAAGGGTAGCGCAAATGAAGAAGGCCAAAGAACACATTACGACGAGGGATAGAAGCCGATGTGAAAAGGATGAATAACAACTGGAAGGATTGCCCAGGACAGGGTTGGATGGAGAATACTGATGTGCGATCTATGCACCTCCACGAGGGGTAACAGGCGTAAATATGTTAACAAGTCTACATTTCAGTACATTAATTCAACAACTTTTTCATTTGTTTGCGGTCTGAAACTGACTAACCTCCCTGAATGACTGTTTTAACTTTGGTTAAAAACTTGACGTTTTGATTTCAACTGTCTCACTGTGTAACTGTATTATCGACTGATCCCGCTTAATTTCAGTAATTTGATCCGTCCCTAGTGGGATAAGTATTAAGCTTCCTAATTGTTAAGAGTCAGTTGTGCTGGACAGTTAACCACTCACTTATGATTGATGGAAGTCTTTTTTGAATAGCACTTTGTTCCTTTGTTCTAAGGAGTCTATTTACTGATTGTAAAGTAGTTGCGGAATATTATTGATGTTTTAACTTACTGTTCTACAGCTGATCTGACGGGTTGGTTAATGTGACTATGGTTATGCCTGGTGGAGAAAGCGTCGTCCAGATGTAATCTACTCGTTTTTTTATATAACATTGTCTATGTAGGACCACTCTTCCACCTTGTTTTGTAGGCATTTCCATGTTATCAAACCAAATATGTAGTGCATTATCGACTTTGATATACTTGAACTAAGGTGCACACTGAATCATTCTCCTATGCAGGCTCAGAATTTCAAACTGGCTGTTATTGAGAATGAGTGGTATTAATCTAAAGTTTGCGCTAATGAATTCGAGATTTTCAGAGGCCAACCACATACAGCGCGTTAGTGATGATTAATAGGATGTTAGCTTCCGAGTGACTTGACATACTAGTTATATTGTTTGGGACCCTGAGATAAACAGGTCATAGGCGGCACTATATTCCGACACAAACACATACACAAAGCCACATGGACTTCACTGGATCACACTACGCAGAACTAAATTGACTATATCCGCATCAACAAAAACTCCAGGAAGACGATGGGGGATATGAGAACTAGGAGAGGAGCTGATATAGCCTCAGATTACCACTTGCTGGTCGCCAGGATGAAATTAAAACTTAAGAAACACTGGACAATGGGGTAGACAACATCATAGCAGTTTAATGAGGCTTTTCTTCGGCATACTGACAAACTTAACAAACTTAAGATAACCCTCAACAATAGATTACAGGCCTTTCATGATCTAGTCATTGGAGAAGGAACTACTATGGAGAGCAACTGGAAAGAGACCACGGAGGCAACCAATTTAACATGTCATGAAGTTCTGGGCCAAAAGAAGCACCGCCATAAAGAACGGACCACCGCCGATACACTAGATAAGATTGAAGGAAGGAGGAACAAGAAGGTAGCAATCAATGATAGCCGAATAAGAGCAGAAAAAGTCAAACAAAGCACAAGCTGAATACACAGAAGTAAACAAGCAAGTGAAGAGGAGCATCAGAATCGACAACCGTGAATATGTGGAGGATTTAGTAATGACGGCGGACAAGGCTACGAGAGAAGGAAACATGAGAAGACTGTATAACACGGCAAAGAAGCTCGCTGGAAATTACCGTAAACCAGAACGACCAGTGAAAAGCAAGGAAGGCAAGGTAATCACCGACATTGAAGAACGACGAAATAGGTGGGTAGAACAATTCAAAGAACTATTGAATCGATCAGCTCCACTGGACCCACCCAACACAGAAAGAGCACACACGGACCTCCCAATCTATGTTGACCCACCAACAATTGAAGAGATCAGCATGGCCATCAGGCGATCTCAGCAAGTGTGATAACTATAGGGACATCAGTCTTCTCTCAATACCAAGAAAAGTCTTCAACAGGGTATCGTTAAACAGAATGGGAGACTCCGTCGACGCCCAACTTTGAGACCAACAAGCTGGATTCCGTAAGAATCGATCGTGTACAGACCAAATCGCAACACTACGGATCATTGTGGAACAATCAATTGAATGGAATTCATCACTCTACATCAACTTCATTGACTAAGAGGAAACATTTGATACTGTGGACAGGAAAACACTGGAAGTTTCTTCGATATTACGGCGTGCCTGAGAAGATAGTCAATATCATACCGAGTTCCTATGATGGATTAAACTAGCAAGATGGTGCATGGAGAACAACTCACTGACTCGTTTGAGGTAAAGATCGGTGTCAGACAAGGTTGCTTACTCTCACCCTTGCACATATATTTGGGTATCACAGAGCTAGTATCATCATATTCATAACAAGAGAGACCGAAAGAGTTGCGCTAGGCAACACCAGATTTAGCAACAGTTACCATTTCAGTGATTTCTGACAATACACTCTTTGCATCCAAGCAGCCTTGATGGCATAAACGAACACATCTGAGTCTATCACACTCTGCAAGTGTTAGATCAGAGCGAATTTCGTGATACCCTTCTATCATTCATCGCACTCCATCGGGTATTGACAGCTCAGGAAATGACAGTCACTTATTTCACACTGTTCAGGAATCAGCAACAAACTTTTAGATAACATTGAAGAAAAGAAACAATCACATTATGATAAAAACTTAACAACTGAATGAAAATGGATGAGACTATAATCTATGGACGACCTTTGAGCAACGATAAAATAACCTTGAGATTGTCAATCTACTAACTAGGACTAAATGGGGGTGGTGACGAATTAGAATCATGATCTACAGTTGATGGTTAGGAACCAAATTTAGAGTTTTCATCACAAAGTGACATCAACTATAATGTCGACATAGTAATTAGCCAAATGAGTAGACGAATTTCGCTCTAAAATCCGTGACCTATTATCTCAGATCTGATTGGTTCGTCCATAAATTATATTTTCACCTGGGTATATATGCAAAACGATATTCTAATTGGAAATTATTCAAGTTGAAACAGTGGTCTTGGTTTGTTATAGACGACCAAAATTATGACAGTAACTCAACGAGAAAAAAGTACTCAGACTGTGGACTGAAATACTTCGAAGAGATTAAACAAAGTGATCACGTTTCTTTACCCGTCCAGATGCAGATACTCTGTTCAGGCTTGCTATCAAGCAGTCGTCAGCATACGCATGTACGAAGTTAAATACCTAGAAAAACGTCATCGATGAAAACTCGTAGAGACCGAATCGGATGTTGATAGCGGTCTCAAGAATGTCGTCAGCAGCCTTGAGAATTTGGTTATGAGCTTTAAACAAGTTGGTTTTCGAAAAGACTGTTGTACCTTTCAAGTACGTGTCAAGTCGTGAATGTGAGGCAACGGGTGACGACCAGGAACGGTTTTCGCTGGTTTTCACCAGTTGCACGCTAATCGTTGCTTTCCGTCTTCGGGACAATATGCAGGAGAGATGTCCGTGGGCAGTGTTGATGGCCGAATGATCCCTAACTCCATCATGTGATCGAACTCATTTTTGGCCAACCTCAGCTTTCGAGGGCTACTCGGAGCGCTTTCGAGGAAACCGGTGGGTTGTTGTCGTGATGTGGTGTGTAACATAGCTGTTTACACATGCCGATTCCGGTTACGTTCGGTATACCTCAGAGTAATTATCGAGTATTTGTTGATAGAATATATATATCGTGTGCCTAACTGTAACTGGAGATAATCTGTAACCCGAAAAAAAAGTTACGCAAA
>NC_031502.1:8813782-8867515 GCF_000237925.1 Schistosoma mansoni | reverse complement strand
CAAATGAGTAGACGAATTTCGCTCTAAAATCCGTGACCTATTATCTCAGATCTGATTGGTTCGTCCATAAATTATATTTTCACCTGGGTATATATGCAAAACGATATTCTAATTGGAAATTATTCAAGTTGAAACAGTGGTCTTGGTTTGTTATAGACGACCAAAATTATGACAGTAACTCAACGAGAAAAAAGTACTCAGACTGTGGACTGAAATACTTCGAAGAGATTAAACAAAGTGATCAGTTAAGCAATTTTAGGTTTACGATATGATTGTTCCTATTCATTCTTTATGTTTAGAATCTCTGAATCCATGGTGAGCTGAGGGATGCAAAGATAAAGCAGTACTTTAGTCAGAAACTTCAGAACTATTTTTTAGAAAATGTCATACAAACGACAGGAGAAAATTCATGAGTCCAGAATTGAAAAATCGCTAGAGGATGATTATCTTTTCCTCAGGATTTGCAGCTGTTGGTGATTGTATGCAAGAGATTTTAGGATTCTTTTAATTAGTGCTTCCTGCTGCATAATATTTCATATCCTTGTGAAGTACGGATAACTCCCAGGAATTAACAATGGACTATTATTATATATATCTTTATTCATCTTCATTTTGACCTATGAATTATAAATATACGATTTACTGCCATTAAATTATATTCAGTTTATTGATTACTATATCCCATGTTCATAGCCATATTTGGCTTGATCTTGTACAAATGTTATTATCTATTTTATGGTGTGGTGCGGTCCGTCTGTCTGGTATATAAACCGAGTATGCTTGAAATAAATGATTCGCATAGCAGAAGCTGTAATTGGTGTTCTGGACTCAACTGGAAGGGCTAGGCGGACAAGGGACCATTAAGGGCGCTAGACTGCTCATACCGGTCGAAGTCATTGGTTAGCACAGTGCTAAGATTGGAAAAGTCGTATTTCGATTGGTGGATAATTCACGTAATAAAAAGCCGGATAAAATCACAACGAATTGGACATGGCCTTCTTATTTTATAAAGTCATAACAAATTGGCGAACGGACCATTTTTTTTATAAAGTCACAACAAATTTAAACCTATATCGCGAGTTATCCATTGTACCGTAGTGTTGAATTGAGAACATACGTATGGGCGGATAGACATATCAATGGAGTCTCCCGAACGTAACTAAATAGATAGAGATTCTAAAGAACTTTAGATTTTAACACAAACAAAAGTAGTCATTTCTACACAGCATGCTAATAATTAAGGCAAAAGCATAAACAGATTCAAATTTTACAATAGTTTATTATTTTCTGCATTCAAATGGACTGTTCACCTCTCACATAACATGAATAAATCAAACATAAGATTTTTCTCTCCAAAAATATCAGTTAGATTAGACCAATACCGAAATTATGTAGTTAATAATTGCCTCTATGAAAACACCAGTGCCTGAATGGCTTTTGTTGCATTTTCACACTTCACTAACACCGAATACTGACTACTTGAAAAGATAAAAATGTACTTGAGATAGTCAGTAGTTACCAGTTTACTTTCACCACATACCTGAAGTAAGTAAGAATTGTGATTCGATCTTACTGCAAAAGACTTTAAATTCTCGGCTTTTTTAGGAATTTTTCGTTACAACTTGTTTTCAATGTAGCATCACAGCTCTGTTGAACAACAGTCTCGTATGTATTTTGACTGATAATTCATATGAAAAGGCCAAACATATTGTCTTTATGCACTGCTATCTAGGAGAGAACCACTGTTCATACAGTCTATAGCTGGTATCGAGTTGTATAAAAAAGTCATATTTCTTGAATATATTCTTGCTTATGCTTTAATGAGACGCACGAGCAAAGGAACTGTTTGGAGATAATATCTAACGCAAAGTACATGTTTTTGTCACTTCTCCAATGCTCGTACTCATTATTTTTATGATACTGCACAAGTCAGGTGATAAATACATTTCAATAGCCGCCCCAAGTGTGTTGAATCTGTTGGGATGACCCTGTAATTTTCTCGCAAGCGACATGACAAGCTCATGAGTCATCAAGGAGCATTTCAACCAATCAGCGATTAATTAGAAGTTATGTTGCTAAAATAACGAAAATGGAAAAGTCACATGTGGAGATCCTGATTGGCTGGTTAATACACTGCTACTCTGTTTAGCAGTATTCTAGAACTTTCAGTAAAACTCAAGGACTCTTAAATTACTATAAAATCCCTATATTTTCTGTACATAAATGAACCCTGTAGTAAAGTGCTTCCCACACACTTTGTGCCTTTTCTCTGGTCTTCAAGTCACTGTATAGTTCTAGCTCGGGAGTGACGGAACTAGCTTAGGGAAGCGAATATAGCGTTCTAACAGGCAAGACATATCAGAATCAAAAACTTCTCTTGGTGAGACTTATTTTCTACCAAACGACTAACCATATACAAGACTCTTAAAGGTTTCTGTCTGAACAATTTATCAATACAGGCCCCAACATTACTCCTTACAAAAGCAAGTAAAGTATATTCGAATGTCCCTTGATGAAATTCTCATACTTTCTGAAAACAAGCAGATTGGAGATTTCACCCTTCATATTATCATTTGGCCTTTTGTCTAGCCAGTATGGCTTACCTTCTCATCCTATGTTCCAAGTACATTGCGAGTCCTATTCGAATGTCAGTTTTATCAGACATGTTAGGAATCAGTAGAATTACGTCTATCAAACAAGCTAAATGTTTGTCGCAATTCAACTAAGATACGAGAGCTTATGGTACCATATAAAATCCAACGTTGATTACTGAAGCCAAGGTGATGGAGGTAATCACCCAAACCAGCCAAAATTTGGTTGATAACATATGATAGTTAAACCACACACAGTGTTATCACCGACAGTCTAAGTAGTTACACAGTATAATGACACATGAATGGTAAATAACTATCACCGTTCTGTTCGTATTACTCAAGCAGTCCCGCAGTACAGTATTGTTTGATCACGGAGATATCATGAACGTCAAATGGATTTTGATTCGAACAAAGAATTCTGAACTATATTAATATGGCAAACCCTTTAACAACTTCACCAACTAGGCATTTTAAGAGATGCACAATAACTTTTCGACTTAGAAAAACCTCCCTCATATTTCACATTACAAAATACATTTTGGGTACCTGTGTTCTCAAGACAACAATATCAACTAAACAATCCGACAATCATCACTTAGATACCAATAATTTAACGAGACCAAACATGAAGCCAAATGTTTGATGTTCAAGGCCTTTGTGGCGATACATAGCAATGAAATGGTAGGATTTTAAGTTATTATATATATATATATATATATATATATATATATATAAACTGTGAGGCAATAATCATTGTTTGACAATCCTGCAGAAGCTTCAGGTAAACTATTTGATCAGTCTCAGATATAACCTAGAAATAACAAATATACACATTCACAATCTGGTAACATACGAATCGCAGTGAGTTTGGGACATATACAGTATTTATAATTAGGTGAACAACTGCTGACTCGTTCGTTACAACCAACATTGGAGCAGATAGTTGGTAGTAATACTGACTTTACGTTAGAATTTCAATCTTCACAGTACTGAAAAAGAAAATCAAAATTACATTTAGATAGGATGTTTTAATGAACCCTGTAGCTCTGTGTCGGATTACTAGAGACATCTTGAGTAAAACAAAAATGTAGCATTTCTAAATGTTATTAACCAGGAAATCTTAGAAGAGTTTGGACGGTACCGAAAGTTACATTTCACTATCATGATGTAAACCCATTTTGACCATAAACCATATCTATCTGCTCTTCTATTAACATCATATTTCCTAAATTCCTCGTCATTTTGTAGAGAACAATTTCAGTGATTTGGGTCTGCCTTGGCGATAGACTGAAACATATTTACGAAAAATGTCTAGAACCACTACAACTGACAGAATCACAAGCACCCGAGACCGGCAAAAGGATTGTGGAAGCTAATGATACATTTTGAACATCTAAGGCATACGTTATTACTTTTTTAATTACCACAGTTGAAAGGTATAGTTATTTACTAAAAAACATTTTTCACAGATCGTACAAACCGTTTGACAGAAAAATAGTCTTACAGAAGAAAGGTATGAATACAACGAATATCGATATTTAAATCAACACTTTAAAACGAATAGATAGTAAGAAATAGCCATACATTATTAATACATATGTTGAAATCATTCTTACCAGTTTGAAGATAAAATTTAAGTAATCAATCGAGTTCTGTTCAAATAGATAGAGGAAACACGGAATAGAAATGAGTCAAAATGGCTACCAAACATATTGGTCGGGTGTAAAATTAATATATCTATGATCATAATAGTAAGATTCAATAAATTCCATCTTATTATCTGGTTCTGGAGTAAAAAATGCAATTTTATCCTTGTATGCTTGTTCCATAATAGCGCAAGAGACTTCTTTTGTAATTGTTGGCAATCGAGCAATTGATGGATACATACTACCTTGACGTATATCATCGTCTGTAACTAATTCAGATAGTTTCTGAAATCATAAAAGCAGAAAATGATGAAAAATTAGAGTACGTGTCACATATATGGCGTTTATAATTACTGTAAAGATGGTACACGTAATTTATGAAATTGTTGCATAGGCTATGAAAATTTATACTAGTTAACCACATGAGTGTCTGTACACAGGTACTTAAATCTTTGAAAGTAATAGTGATCACACACAAAAATCATACATCATAAGTAATAATAAGCTTGTGATAGACTGGGCTGGTTGAACTAAGAGCTCGTTATCACAAGAATATAAAACTGAAAAGTAAAAGAATCTAAAGAACTACATAAAATTCATTTTCCAGTGAGATAGACGACTAATTTATCAATAAATTTCGATAACCAGTGGTTAAATTCATTCAAATGAACTGAATTTGCTTGGTAATATCCACCAACTTTTCTTTAGAGAAATTAGACTGAATAAACTGCATTGATAACCAAAAAAGAGTACTTTACACAAAATACCAATTTTCATGCAAAACGTGATCATTAATAAAATTCGCTTGCATTTATAGTTAGAAGAAAAAAAATAAACATCAAGGTATAGAAATTATATGATTTATAGCGGAAAAGTATAAAAACACCCATTGAGATATATAATGAGAGGGAGTGTACATGGTTCATAGAAGTGGTCTCTTTTACGCAATCCCAGTTTCGAAACTGTATAATTCTCCTCTATTTGTGTTGTCTAGTTTCACTAGTAACCACCTTCTCAAGTATTCCAGTGTGTCACCCTTTTATCATAGATAAATTATTTTTTATTCTATTTTCGATTCTATTTTATTTTTCAATTTATCTTACCATATTTTGTAATTCATTTTCCATAATTATTAATATTTAATTGGTTTTTCTAGTACGCTTGATTGAAAATCTTTTTTGAAATAAACTTAATCACTAAGTATGAGGTATTAGTCGCACTTCAAGTATGACGACTCAAGATACTATCCGGTTTCACAAACTGACGTGGGCAGATTGGGGTTTAAACCAAGGACTTAGTGCCCAAAATTTAAATGCCTTGACAACTAAGCCACCTCTCTACATACTTCCTTAAAATTCTATTTGTATTTGCTTAATAAAAATGACATGTGTTTTAGCCATATGGTAATTTTTCTTTCTTTACTAAGTTCGATAAATTATGCTTATTAAGAAACGAATTGCAGATTATTTCTTTAAAATAGCATGTTTTGTTACCATATAACTTTTGATGAAAAGAGATTTCTTCACCGAATCCCTGACTGACTCTTGAATGACTGAGTAAATATAACGCGTAGGAATGTATTGTATAGTAAGGAGTCTTAACGAAAACGAAATAACACTTGTTACAATATACAAAATTTATAAATGATTGATTATAGATCAAACTATCTTATAAATAGTACGAGATTATATGCCAAAGAATGAAGTTGAATATGATATTGCATTTAGAGCAAAAGTATCAAACGAACACTAGACATACTTAGTTCTCAGCTAATATGACTATTGAGAGCTCAGAAACATGTAAATGAAATCATAGATCGATCTACAGGTAATCTTACTGTTAGGGACCATCGACGAGCAAATTATTGGGATTAAGTAAGGCCATTCACTTATTGATACAAAAATCCAGTGAATGGGTTTGGGTAAATCCACTATCAAGTGAGTATGCCTCTTACCAAACTTATCGATCGGGTTCCAATTAACTACTGGGATATTGGGTACCGGTTTTGTGAACGTTCGCCCCATGTGTTAGGAACGAGACCGATTTTAGCGCCAACACCACCACGCGTCATTATTTTGGTGGTGTAAAATAACTACAAC
This sequence comes from Schistosoma mansoni, assembly GCF_000237925.1. Classification (NCBI taxonomy): domain Eukaryota; kingdom Metazoa; phylum Platyhelminthes; class Trematoda; order Strigeidida; family Schistosomatidae; genus Schistosoma; species Schistosoma mansoni. Next base: position 8,861,176 of record NC_031502.1, on the reverse strand, counting down.
CATTAGCTGCTATTGCCATTGACGTATGTGGTTGGAGAACTTTCCTAATGGCAAAGTGATATAACAGATTATTCAAATTATTTTCCTCTCACTCAGGTATACTACGACAATGAGACTAGTCACGTTATAATAAATCCAAGATTCCAGACCCAGAATAGAGAACCAGATTAACACTACATAATACTTTAATTCACGCAATTACAAGCGGTCACACTCAGTGGGTTCGGAGTAAAAATAAATCAGAGAGGGAAGGAAATCATATATTTAATAGTCAGTAGGCTGTGACTGTTTGTCCACGCTCAATGACCAATCACGTTTTACTCTCATTCCCACACATCGCAAAGTTTTATTTTTGAATATACCACAGTGTATCTTAGTTGTAATGAAAGAGTCGCGGTACTAATATTGATTTGGATTTTCTGACTTGTGTGAATGGCATATCCGTGCTGTATATGACACTAATACGTAACAATGAAGAGGTGAAATGTTTCTGGAGTTTATAAGTCCTGGGTTGGTAGCCTTCGCAAATGACTACTAAGATCCAGAAACATCGGTGTCAGACGTGGTAAGTGCGATGAGACTGTTTAGAAACATTTTAGATATAGCAGAGTAGTATTAAGCTAATATATTTTGGCCAAGATGCTTTTATAGCCTTTGGGCAACTAAGAATTTTGAAAGTACCGATCATTACATTTTATTTGAGAACATTTGTGAAAACGAACGCCTATATTAAGCTGAAATCATAATAAATTCAATATGTTTATTAATTTGTTTTGTTTGTTTCTTTACAAAAAAGACTAGGTTAGAAAGAAAAAACATCAAACAATAGTCTCGTTTACCTTTGCCGCAGTCAATAACAATTTATTGGTCAGCGGACGAATCGCAGCCAACGATAATGCATTAACCAAACTTGGAAAAACATAGCAGTTATTTCCTTGACTCGGTTTTAATATACGATTATCTGGTGTTCGAACAGGTTCTGAAGGAGAACCACTGACAAATATACATCGCCACTACACATATACACAAAGCAAAGGAAATGGATGAAAATAGTTGATAAAAGTCTCTAATGAATTTCGTATTATTCCGTGTACAAATTAGAATAAAACTATAAACAACAAAGCGAGATAACCAATATCAAGATGAAAATGTGCAGCGGTGTTTTAATGGTTAAGCTGTTCCAATTTCGGACACTAAGTCGCAGGTTCGAACCCTGTTCCACCTACTTCGGTTTAGGGAATAGGATAGTATCATCAGCTCTTACACTTAAAGTGTGGATCAAAGACAAGTAGACGAATCTAATCACCATATCATGGGGATAAACATAAAAAAAATTAATACAATCCTAATGTTTTGATAGAAATTTAGGAAGAGCAAACGTATTGTTAGTTATATCATCTAAAGGCTATGTAGGAATATCAAAAGTGATGTGTGTCTGACCAAAATGTTAGACAATACTAATTCGAATCTCAAAGAAACAAAATGTGCACGAAAGACCCCAAATCCACCTTACGAAACAGCAAAGTAACAGTCGGCTATTACTAGCATAGGATAACGTGGATAAATTGTTAGTTTAGATCGATTCAAAGATTTTCAAGATAATCTACTGCCACTCTAAACGTTTATGTAGTCTTGTTTCAGAAGGTGGTATTACAAAAAGATATACCAGATAATTCTCTGTTGCAGTAAGTTATTACTTATCATAAACACTAAGTGTGAACAGCAGAATACTGAAAAAAACAGCATTTACAAATTAATCTCAGTAAACAATCATAATAAAATACTTCTGTAGCCTTATAAGCCATCTGGGAAGTGCATTCTCCTAGATTTGATTGATTGCTCAGGACAAATATGATAGGAGTCTTATGGATTGTCGACAGTTCACGAAGAATATCACGCGTGAATGCACCGCTTTGTGCAGAAGCACCTGTAAAGAAATGAGAAACTTTATCATGAAAGTTGAATAGAAGTTACTTTAAAACAGTCGAAAAAAGAAGATAAATATACATACGCGATCTTTTCTTCAAGTTAGAAAGTCACCTTATGTTAAATTCACTGAAATAACACACTCGAGGTTAGTTATAGCCAAAAGACTGTTTTGGCTTCTCAGAGATTTTATACATGAAGATTAACAAATAACGATTAGCTTAAGGTAGAACTTAAATTCAGGGTGATAAATACGACAAAAACAACCAATTCTCAAAGCAGTCAAACGCAAACATGATCCATTAAAAATGGCTGTCCAAACCAAGTACGCGATAATTAGCAAATAATAAATTCTAACTACTGATAAGTAGTAAAATTATAAAACACGAATTTCATATTTTATTGACTACTCAGAAGCATGTAATAAAACTACAGTGGATAAAAAAAGATAGCTGGGATAGTTTGTGTTCCATAGAATATCCTTATAATACACACATGAAAGAGATGTATACTCTTTAATGACACTAAGTGAGATAAGAGTCCTTGGTTCAATGATTTTATTTATGCAGGGATAGTAGGGTGAGGGTGGGAACTAAAATGAAGACTCATATTGCAGGATTCCAAGCAATCAAATATAGACTGAGTTATTAGTTAAAACTTGCAACAAATTCGTTGGAGCACCGAAACATTAACTTATGTGCAACTAATCACTCAGAAGAGGTTTGCTAAAGCATGACCATTTAAATCTTAGTGAAGATATAGGTTTGGACTAATGTTTGAAATATTTTCCCTGAATTTTAACTAAGCTGTATGATTAGGCAAAGTATGTTTTTAAAGTATTAGTCTAAAATGAAAAATAATAAATGGAAATCATTGGGTTCCAACAAGAAAAGGATTATAATCGTAATTTACCAGAAGAAACAGGAAAATGTGTAGGTACTTTTATGATGAACTGACATTAGTTGGAGAATCGTTGCAAACAAGAAGGGATTTAAAAACAAAGATGAAAAAAATACTTGAAATTAAAATAATAAGAAAGCACTTGGTTGAAACGGAAAACAAAATTATAAATCTAGAGTTACGTACCAATCAAAACAGAAGGTCGAATGAATCGAATAGCTTCCAAAAGTGAATCTATTTGAGGATAATCAGAACGAGCGAATTCTGATTTTGCTGCACTAAGTTCACGACTCTGTAATAAAACGAAATAACCATGATAGTCGGACAGAAAGTTGTCGGTTCAGTAATAAGTGAAATCCATAATATATGTATTTTCAAGTTATAGTGTAGTACATTAACAACTCTGTAGGATGATATAAGAGAAAATTGACAAATTCAAAAACACAGGAGTGAGAATAATAGTGTTATTGACAGTAAAAAGTTGAGAATATGAAATGAACGAATGAAATCGAGAGTTAAGTACGATCAAAAAGTACACAAACTTAAAGTTGAGAGGAAAGATAAAGAGCCAATCCGACCGGACGATTGCAACTGATTTCAATACACACCAACTGAAATCTCCAACGATTACCACCTATAGCCTTCTCCATAGCCCAATCGCGAAGTGTGAGCTTACGAATACAACAGTTAGTGTCTCCATAGATTGATTTGTTACTACAGCTTTCCTTTAACTGACCCCTATGCTAGCTGCTGCTGCAAGTCAGGGAACGTGGAAGCTAAGACATGTGTTAAACATCCACATTCACCTCAATCGATAAAAGTTCATAGCCTTGTCATCCAATATAACGTTAATACCTATTATCATATGCAAAACCTCAAAAACATCGAATGAATATTTCCCCTGTACACGGAGCAACTCCGCCTGTAGCCCCTCCGAATGTCTTTGCCAGTCCCAAGCCCGGGACAAATCAAGAGCGGCAAAGCAGCAGGACCAAACAACATCCTAGCAGAAACACTGAGAGCAGATGTGGCAGTAACTGTAAAGATACTCCACATTCTCTTCAGTAAGATTTGGGATGAAGAACAAGTACCAACAGACTGGAAAGAAAGACTTCCGATCAAAGTACCAAAGAAAGGCGATCTCAGCAAGTGTGATAACTATAGGGACATCAGTCTTCTCTCAATACCAAGAAAAGTCTTCAACAGGGTATCGTTAAACAGAATGGGAGACTCCGTCGACGCCCAACTTTGAGACCAACAAGCTGGATTCCGTAAGAATCGATCGTGTACAGACCAAATCGCAACACTACGGATCATTGTGGAACAATCAATTGAATGGAATTCATCACTCTACATCAACTTCATTGACTAAGAGGAAACATTTGATACTGTGGACAGGAAAACACTGGAAGTTTCTTCGATATTACGGCGTGCCTGAGAAGATAGTCAATATCATACCGAGTTCCTATGATGGATTAAACTAGCAAGATGGTGCATGGAGAACAACTCACTGACTCGTTTGAGGTAAAGACCGGTGTCAGACAAGGTTGCTTACTCTCACCCTTTCTCTTTCTCCTGGTGATCGACTGCATTATGAAGACGTCAACATCTGAAGGGAAGCACGAGATACAATGAACGGCTAGGATGTAGCTGGACAATTCACACTACGCAGATGATCTGGCTCTTCTATCACACACGCAACAACAAATGCAGGAGAAGACGACCAGTGTAGCAGCAGTAGGTCTCAATATAGACAAAGGGAAAAGCAAGATTCTCCGATACAACACAACATGCATCAATCGAATAACGCTTGACGGAGAAGCTTTGGAGGATATAAAAACCTCTACATATCTGGGAAGCATCGTTGATGAACACGGTGGATCTGATGTAGATGTGAAGGCGCGGATCGGCAAAGCAAGAGCAGCATATTTACAATTGAAGAACATCTGGAACTCAAAACAATTGTCAACCAACACCAAGACCAGAATTTTCAATACGAATGTCAAGACAGTTCTACTGTATGGGGCGGAGACGTGGAGAACTACGAAAGCCATCATCTAGAAGATACAAGTGTTTATTAACAGTTGTCTACGTAAAATACTTCGGATACGTTGGTCAGACACTATCAGCAACAAGCTACTGTGGGAGAGAACAAATCAGACTTCAGTGGAGGAAGAAATCAGGAAAAAGGGTTGGAAGTGGATATGACACACATTGAGGAAAGCAGCCAACTGCGTCACAGGACAAGCTCTCACATGGAATCCTCAAGGTCGAAGGGAAAGAGGAAGACTAAAGAACACATTACGCCGAGAAATGGAGACAGACATGAGAAGAATGCACAAAAGTTAAATAGAACTAGAACGGAAGGCCCGGAACAGAGTGAGTTGGAGAATGCTGGTCGGCGACCTATGCTCCTCCATTGGGGGTAACAGGTGTAAGTGAGTAAGTAAGCAATGCTTCGAGGATATCTGATCGAATGTCAGGAACCGACTGTTTCTATCTACATAGGCCAAATTTCACAGCTATAAAATAATGAACTGTTGAGAATCTCCGTACAATAAGAAATCAACGAATATGGACAGTATAGATTCTTAATTACAAATATATGCGTGAACTGAGAGGAGTTGCAAAAATTTTAACCACCATTATTTAATAAATCGATAAAAATAACACTATTTGATTAAACTGCAAATAAAAATAAACCACTTGTTGGCGACACTTTCAAAGTTTTTTCCTGATTATATTATTTCAAAAAATATTTTTATCAAAAATTATTAGAAAAACCTCTATAACGTTAAATGCTAACGATTATACCGTTGGTTAAGCAAACAGTCGAATATTTCACAAGCATAGTTCCATTTACTAACTTGAATACGCTAACAACGGTGATTTGGGCAGAATAAAATTCATTTGTTTTATATCATTAGGTTATCATTGTTGCTTTGATGAAATTGTTATTTTTGCACTCATTTCGATTTAAATATTTAATGTTGCGTACAAACATGTTTTTTTTGTATACGAAAAAACCCTACATAATAAGTACAGGGTTTAGAGAAACATTGAAGTCATTAATACTGTAATACAATATTATATCTTAAAAAGAACGGGTTCCTGCATTATGATGGACCCCATGTCATCAAGACCTTATTATAGAAGCAGAAGTACTGTCTAGTCTGATTATTTGTCAATTTGTTCTGAACTTATTGGACCAATGGCCTATTTTGACAATGGCTCATTGACCAATGAACAATGACCAAAACTTTAGCACCTATAGGTCCTCAAGCTTCGCTCAACCAAGCATTCAATCAAGTGAAATTAGCAGCCAGATAAGATTTCTATTGTGTAGCCATTCAGTCATCCCATACAACAAAATGGAGTAATTTCCTGATCGCATACCAGTATTAATAACAAAGTACATAAGTGCACCATAACTGGAAGTGAAACCAAGTAACAGGTTGATAACTAACGAACGACAACTTAAGGAAGGTAAAACGTATAACAATAGTTTATGCGCCAAACGAATAATTACAATTATGGGAATGCAAGGACACAATAATCTAAATGTCTAATAATTATACAGTAAAAATACAAACAATAATTCTTAATAGGATAGTTCCACAATTTACAGCTCTCTAGATATTTATTCCGTTATGGCACAATTAGATAAAACTATCAATAACCTTGCACGTCAATAATATCATAAAGGTTTATTTTTTATTTTAACAGTCACTGAAATCATGACTTGGAAAAACCCTTTAAACATATCCAAGTGTGAACCAATTTGTACGATTAGGTAAACATTGTAAACATATACTAATAGTTTCCAGGTTATTGTAAACACAACATACTGGCTATGAAAAATTTGAAATGAATTGGAAAATACGATATTCAAATATTTTTTTGGTATTAGTTCATAGTAAGGCGTAAAACTTAACCTTGGACTGATTTGTTAAAATTTTGGATACCTTACCAATATTTTCAATTACACATTTCTGCATTTCGTAATAAAATATTTAAAATTAATAGCACTAATCGTTATGTAAAAAAACTTGGCCAATGCATGGGCAAGTGCTCCACAGCATAGAAGTTTAGAGGCACAATTGATGGTACAATCAATCCCCATTGATATAGAGAACAAACAGTGTAGGATGAAGTGAATCTATTTCAATACCCCTATTCTATAAGCATCTTCCAACTCAAGTTATTTTTAAATTAACTACAGTAACAAATTCATTATTTAATTTACCTACATTTCCACCCCGATTTTATCATAGTTATTCTTGACCTCACTGTTATATTAAAAAATAGTTGCCTCTGGCACCCAATCTATTCACAATTTTCATCACGAACTGGCCTAGACTAAACAACCACTGAAAACCGGAAAGCATTGAACACCTATGAACTATTTGTGACTGTTTGTAACATTGGATTTAATAATTTTATATCACACTTACCAGGAGACTGACATATTGTGTGTTCAAACAGGCGTGAGGTCGTCCTGTGTGCGTCTTAGAGTTTCCTACTTCGTACAAATCTTCCAAATTACGTCAGTTCGTAGTAAAAATTACTTTCGAATTACTATATGCAAACTATATTTGCGGTATTCCATCTTATGGATAAAATTGGTTTCTATATAGATTTTGGGAAGACGAAATGAAGTAAACGTCATCCACTTGACAATGTTTGTTATCTTTGCTTCACAAATATCAGTTACCAGGATAGAAATGTCTGATTCGACTTCTTTTGTTAGTATTTCTTATTTTATCAAGTGGGATTTAATTAAAAGAATGGAACTGGTTCATAATTCCACTTGGTATTAAAATGAAACAGATAAACGGATTGGAAAACAAGTTTTTTATTACTAAGAACAAGTGGGGGACCAAAATCATGGAGCACTGAATAGCTACTTCATCTTAATTCGGTACTCCTCATGAGTATGCTTCTAGAAGTTTCAGGTTTTGTGACGGAAAAAACGCCTTCAAGAGATTGAGTTAGAATCTAAAGGTCTACATTTTTAAATTCGTTCTTTTTGCGATACTGGTTGACGACATTGGTGATAAATGTATGAGCCTCAACAGAGTTAAGCACCATCAATCACAGCTCAGTAAAAACTCGGGGTTTGCATCTTGAAGCTAATGGTCATTAATAGGCGTACAATTATTAGTGTGATGAAGAACTATAGTCGAACTTGGTAAAAAAAATTTCAAAAACCACATATAAAAATACCTATTTATATTGACTTATTTCTCTCTTTATCTAGACTTAATGATGTGTTCAGGAATGTTAGTATAGATACAGATGTGTAGGTGAAATCGCAATAATTAGAGTAATTACGTCAAAGCAGACTATTATTTTCACTGCTCAAAAATACCTAAAACAAGATGGCACGTTAATTAATGATAAGTACGGTGAAATAAGTATTTACATACTGTAACAATTAAACCTTTAGAATCCATTATAAAAATACGTGATTTAGCTTCATCTTCAGAGAAACCCTCCTCCATAATTGCTTGTACTAACAAACGTGCTATACCGATAGAAGCCTAGATAAATAAATAAACAAAAAAAAAATTAGTTAATGAGATTGTTAATCCCAATTGAGTAAAGTGATCGAAGTGTGTTATACACAGTTGATGACCACCTAACCAAGGACTAATTAGAAAAAAGCTACAGGTGTCCAATTAGAGCATTGCATTAGTACACATAGGTCGGTGACGAGTAGTCTGAATCATGTAAGACGATGTTTTTTGTCGAGGTCTATGAGATAACAGTTATGGTTGAGGGATTACAATTATGACTCGGTGTTGTACTGGCACGATTGGAACAAAACATGACATTGTTCTGTGCTCTTTGTATTTCACACAACGAATACTGTACAGACCGATGCGTAATTCAGGAAACTAATCTTTTTCGTTTCATCTTTACTTAAGATATTTGATGTTAGGAAATAACTATCGTGTAAAAGAAGCTTGAATTCAAATATGATTGTTTAACACTTATTCAATGGAATTAAATCTTCATACAAATGCATACAAAACACAACTGAAGACTGTCAACTTTTAGTCCAGTTAAACTTGGCCCTTACCAATTAAATGTTCTTACGTAGCGAATTCTCTTAACCCTTCTCTTGATTTTCAGCGTGTCATTAGAAGCTTCATATTATACAGTGGTTTCAACTGGTGTAATGAGCAAAGCTAACCCGAGTGCAAGCTAAAAGCAATAATGGATATTATTTCCCTATATTTACAAGATTTTGTTATGACCATGTAATTATTAAGTGGATTAACATTAATTAATATCTGGTTTTTATTACAAAACCACGAATTGAACATATTTAAATGAATGAAATAAAAACATAACTTACTCCCCCGCCACCATAAAAGAGATAATTGTTCTCAGATATTTTCTTTTGTGTCACTCTGGACGCAGTTATCAGACCTGATACAATAACCACAGCAGAACCTGATATGATGAATAGAAATGGAATGAATACGTTTAAAAAAGCAATTTTTAAGTCCATTCCACACGTAAATATCTGTCAGTTAAAAATGTTCATAATATGGTTCTAATCAAATCATCAGATTTTTATCTTTAATAAAGCAGTAGAAGGCATCTGCTACTGTGAGTTCCTGACCAAAATATAAAAAGTAAAATGCTTTGGGTAAATGATACTTAGCTATTAGGTAAGTCATTTAACGTTCAAATTTTAAACTGCTTAGTTACGGTGAAATCATTTATCGTACTAAAAAACTTAAATAACAAAATCTTTATGACGAAAATTGAGTAGTGGGAATCAATTTCATACGATTCATGAGGAATACTTAGTATAAACGAAATTACAATTTTAAATATATCCTCACAAAAATTTTAATAGTACGCACAGCTGCAAAAAGTTCATTTGATTTTATTTTTTATCCAATGAATAAATTATAAGTATATAAGAGTGAATATACATATCACAGTCGGACACTGAGCGCTGAACGGTTGAAAACCAGTGTCAAATACTTGTGTTTATCCCTGTCACGTTTATTAATCTCGACTAACAAATAAACACGAAACCAAACCCAGTGCATTTGGGTCTTACAGTGAGTATGATGCTAGTCCACCAGAGTTAAGTAGAGGATCAGAAGGTGATTTGTTGTTGGGAAGCTGCTCAAGTACTATCGAAGGTATACAAGGAGTAAGTTGATAGTCCTTTTATTACATACCTGAAAGCAGGTAAAAGCTGTTCTAAGCTCTTCTTAAATATGCTTACTCTTTATACCCAATGTCAAGTAGTTTGTTATATAAAATAACACACTGTTGTGCTACGAATAATTGATTTAAGTAACTAACTTTTAATTACCAAATCACGGTTTCTAAACCTGTCTCACTTACTGAGAATTTGGTATCATTAGTTGAGTCACTAGCCCTTAGAGAATACTTGTGGTTTAAGACCTGCTCGAAATTAGTGAGTTGAGGCAACAAGTTCTAGACTGATCCAGTGAATTACGTAGTACAAGAAGACTATTTTCGAGATGTGGAATCCTCAAATAAAACTTGAGCGGAAAATTAATGTTGAATTAAGATGCACATATGTTAAACCAATTTATTCAGTGTGAAGTCACTTCGAGGACCTTCAGTGAACTTTTCACTGTGTGTTCATTAACAGTTACTCAATTCCCTAACTATAATCACTGTAATCGATACGTAACTAATTATCTCAAATGTACATTTAATTCTACTAGTTTCGATCAACAAAGCTTCTATACGACTACTAAACTTCTTACTCTAGTTAGCGCGGTAAAGAAGAGGATAGCATCATTCTTGTTCACCGCATTGAGGTTAGAGCTGTGAAATACTGGCTTAGCGTACGAACATATCAGACTACGATCACAAAACTTAATTTCCAATACCTATCATGAACCTTTCACAGTTTCGTTAAATCAATGATTTCAATAATGGATAAAAATAAAACGAGCACTTTATTAACCTTGTATGTCATCGTTGAATGTTATGTGATTCGGACGATATCGCTCTAAAAGTTGAAAAGCATTTGAATTCTTAAAGTCTGCAAAATGCAGACAGACATTTGGTCCATAACTAGGTGTGATATAGTTGTTAAATGTAACAATATTACAACATACTGGGCAGACAATGACTCCACAACTTCATCCATGAAAGAAATATACTCTTCTCCAGAGGCCCGTTTCCGTCGAAGACCAACATAAAACTCATCCTGACAAAAATGGAAACCTTAATAATTAATAATAATTATTATTATTATAATATAATTATATATATATATATTCTACAAGGTAGAAAGCTCACAATATAAATTAGGAAATGTTAATGGCAAACGTGTAGCATGAAGCTTAACTTTGTATACGATAGTTTTGCATCGATCATAATTTGGCTTGAGTATAAGGACCATTGAATAAAAAAGCATGGTCATAATGATAACAGTAATGTAACTAAGAAAGCAAATCACTGAACTACGAGTCACTTTTATTTTATGAGTGGATATTATGCCTTAATGAATAAAGCGGAGTTTGAACCGGTAATCTGTTGGATGAAAGTTAAAAGTCCAAGGCAATGAGTAGCATTTATTTCTGAGCAACAACTTGATTTAAAGTGACCATGGAACCCAGGTTTTTGTAGACGTTTTTCTCCATGATATCTACACCTGAAGCAACGAGAATTATTTTCGCATGACATTGATTAGTTTGAATAAAAATTCGTGAAATCTACGAGAAAAAGACAGAACCAGTAAAACAGAAGATTTCCTTTTAAATAAATTATAGTTGTTATTTTAACTAAAATGTACTGGGCCTAATTAGCTGCACGCTTCTCGAATTCGCAATTAAATCGAGACAAACGCATCTTGGGAAAAATCGTACAGAGTTAAAGCAAGCAGCTTGAAATTAGAGGCTGTAATTTTCTGGGTTATTTTCTACAATAAAAGATTTATCGCTGACCACATTTTAGTGGACGCAGGTAGACCCGAAGTCAGAAACTATTAGCCTACACCTTTGAATCCTTAGTGTTTGTGATTATCGCAACAAGGTTCCAGTTAATAATAATCACTGGTCCATAAAGCCAGAATACCGAGAACATCCTCACACACAAATCTAATGGTTACAAGTGAAAAAAATTTCGCTTCAATTCGCATTCTCACAAATTATATTCACAACTATTCGATGACAAAGATTCTTAATTTACATTGCGTCATTTGTCTATTCCCTTTTATTCCCATTTTGTGTATTCTATTTTTTAAATCATCAGGCGCCTTGCCTATAGAGCAAATCTGGTCGAAAGTTGAATGCTGCCACCCATTGCGAAATGACCTTTCTGAAACCACGTGTGCCACTCAAACTTTCCTCCTTTAATGTTCGCAAATTAGTGATGATCGGATAACAGAAAGGTTTGGCTGTCTTTAGAAAGCCTTGACATCAACGTTTATTATCTCTTAGAGACCTGTATTCAAGGCTCTTGTGAAGTAATACACATTTGCTCTTAGTCTGCACATTTGAAAAGCTTGTTTTATGTGCGTTTATCCGGGAACCCTGTAGCATCCCCATCCAGTTTTGCTGGCCTTGGTGCAACACTAAGCGATAGAGCTGAGGCAACAATCGACTGGACCACCACTAACAGTCGATTATATGCTGCTAGATTAGAAAGTTTCGTCAAAGTGAGGAAAATCAGCGGGGAATGCAATGAAAGATGAGTTCTACCACTGGTTATATGATCTCAAGAAAGCGTGTTCCATAGATATTGTAATGCTAGCCAGAGACTTGAATGCACAGGTCGAGAATACAGGTACAGAGGAAAGTCACTTGGGTGGCCAATGGGGACTTGTTGGTGACAGGTCAGATAACGATGACCGTCTCTCGCAGCTTTGTGCAGACAACAACCCGTTTCTGGCTATCAATAACTAACGGTATTCATCGCCAGTGTGAGACCCGGCTTCTCTCTACATTCAAAGTTTGAGGTCAGATTGATCACATCGCGACTAGCTACCTCTAGGACTGTCGTGCACAAAACGCCCGCTTCTTTTGGAGTACTTGTCTCGGCTCTGATCACGTCCTCGTTTGAGATAATTGTGTCGTACGCTTTAACGTCTAACAAACTTCTCGTCTTAAACTGATTAATACGGTCAATTTGGTGATAGCTTCCGTCACATACAAACATCAAACCGAGTTAGGTCTAAGGTTAGCGTCAAACCCAACGAAAGGTACAGATGAGTGCTGGCTCTAACTGCATGACGCTATGAAAGTGACTGAAAAAGTCTCTAATGGCTTCGAGAAACGTCCCGCATTGTGTTTTTACAAATTTTTTAAAACCCCTTGAGACACGTCAGTCTACTTTGGTCAATCTTGAGTTTGACGACAAACGTAGGATTTTACGTTGAAAAACTGTGTAGAATTTGCGTAAAGACCGAGAAGCTTTGTAGCTAGAGCATGCTAACGATTTGGTGACGACAACTGCATCTGATAACTGCCGGAAGCTGTTCCAACAAATCCGAGCCGCAGACAGCGAGGAGTCTGATGTATCTGAAGAAATCTATGATGCCAATGGGACGCCAATTACTAATATCCACCGACGTCTAGGACGGTAGACAGTTCTTCGAAAATCAGTTATGCCGGTCTGCTGCCTCGGTTACATCGACCAAACTGTTCTGTCCTCCCCGGTCAGCGTCGACTGATCCACTTAATAAGGCAGAACTCCGCAAGAAACTGCAGCTGCGGAAGCGCCACAAGTCACCAGGCACACACTAATTACCACTAGTCTTTTTTAAGAATGGTGGTGACCTGGTTATTAAACTGAGTTATTTGCAAAAGTTTGGGAATTAGAGTGTTTCAACATCCTGGAGTGAGTCCATAGTCATTCCTATCTCAAAGAAGGGTTTAAGCCACCCATGCAACTACTATCGGGGGATAAATCTGCTTCTGATTGCGTCCAAACTACTGGCCTTAATCATACTTCGCATATTGTTCACAAGCTGAGAAAGACTAACTCAAAAGGAGCAGGTTCGTTTTTATTGTAATAGAGTATACATTCGTCACATCTTTACCCCAATACTTATAACAGACCAACAACCATTGTGTTTCTCGATATTAGGGCTTCCTTAGATTTGTTGGACAGTGCTGTTCTCTGGGATTATCTGTTTAAGAAAGGTGTGTCTTTGCGATGGTATTCTGGCTGTAAAATGTTAGATTTACAACGCATCGGTGACGGTAGTTTGGCTTTATACTTTTGAAATCTGGTCTTTATGAATCGAAGCTGTTAAGTGTCTATCGGCATTCGATCGCCATTGTCTCCGAAGGACCAATGACATTCAGTGGGAAGGCCATATTAAAAATGAGGAGGTTCACAGTGAGGGATATGAAGATATCTGTATAGGAATGGTATCTGTCGGTTCACCAAGGTTTGTTGGTTGAGGTTCGACGGATAGTGAGACACAGTGGCTCCAGAAATTATCAGACATGGCTCAGAATAGAACCCAATGGCGGTCCTGCTGTAATTTTTTCATATAAGTGAGAGCAACTTCTTTAGCTGGAATAATCCTTTCCGGTTAAGGTTTTTTGATTGAATTGCTTCTTCCACTACTTTTTTACTCGCGCACATATTTAGTCGTCTATTTTTTTAATACTGTACTCACCTTCCTTTCTCCATTTCTTTACAATCTCGTTTCGTTACTGTGTGGCCCAGATATATTTTGGTGCCACCTTGTATCGGTATTTACATGTTTAAACGAATAATGATTATATTTTATTATGTTTACTTTTATTTTGGATTTACTAGCTATAAAAATTAGACTTGGGTTATCTTTTGGAACAGACTTTGGTAAAATGTACTCTTCACGCCGACTGACGGGAGACAATTTAGTCTGTTTTAGTGGTTTTAAAAAATCCAGACATGGTTTACTTACATGTACATAAATGAAAACATTTTCTCAGACCACTTTGTAATCCTTCAAACTTCAAAAAATAGGCATGAGTTATTAAAACGAACAGTAAGTAGGTCATATAAGAAAAATTAACATACTAGAAGAAATAGCTTAGCCTTTAAAAAAAAAATTAAACAGTGATATATACCTCCAGAAGCTTTTCGTTGTTCGTACCAACATCCAACATTACAGGTAGACAATGATTAGGTTGTAAGCCTCCTAAGGCAGTGTACAGAACAGCCTTGCTTAGAGGAATAGCCATTCCATTAGCGCCCATATCTCCGAAGCCCAATATGCGTTCGCCATCAGTCATGACTACTGTCTTTAATGAACCTGTCTCCAATTCAATATCTCGCATTTACCTTAATTGTATCAGCAGGCCAATTCTTTAGTAAAGTAAAAATATGCCCTTTATCCTGAATTGTAATATAAATACCTCTAAAAATATGGTAAATATGGCAACTTACCGAGGCCTTCGGAAGACAAAACCGAAATTCAAGCATGCTAAGCCTACAGTAGGTGTGTAAATAAGAGGCAAGCAATACTCTAAGTGTGTTCTGATAGTCTGCGAAATAATCTTATTAGATTACTATTACCCTATAAAACAGCTTTTCGTTAAGATCTTGGAGAGACATTAACATCATGTAACGGCTAAGATTATCATCAAGCTGATAAAGGTTTGAAATAACTCGTTGTCCCTCAACATCTTGATTTTGAGGATTCGGTGGCAACAGTCCATGGATCCCCAGAAGTTGGCGCTCATGGAGAGTATACGAGGAACCCTGAGGAGAAAATTAATATGGTGAAGTCTAACCTTATTTGTCCGTGGGTCGCGCAAAATTTCAATCCCTCGGGTTTTTAAGCGGGGCGCATTTCGAATTAATGATGGGATATAGCGGTAACTCATATCCAGAAAATTTCCTGAAAATGGCAAAGATAACTTCAAATTTCCTGAAACACATAATAACTCAAAACTTAGAAGTAGGACACCAGTGAAGGAGTGATTTGTATTTTTAACAAGTTGTCATCACAAGCTTGTGATTTTTTATTAAAATGTGCTTCAAAGGAGAACAATTGTTCTCAGTTATTATTAATCACACAAGCAAGCATTATAGAAATATTGAGGCAATTCCTAAAGGAAAATCGGCATGAATATAGGTGAACGTGTAAAATTATCACGTTAAGGCGAAAAAGGGGATACTCAGAGGACTGCCCCTCAATTAACTCTCTACAGAATGTTCCCTTTATTTCCCTTTTCTGGTTGCTTCAGTTTTCCCCCATCCCGGAATAAGTAACAAGACTTTCCAAGATTTCCCATGTAAGGGGAAATGCTTAAAAATGAACACCTTCACCTTCCTCAAACTGTCAGCCTTCCCCCCAAAATTAACACCATGCTCCCCTTTATTTCCCCAACTTTAGTTGCTCAGGGAGGCAAATTTACTTTGATAAGTTCACAAACAGTGTGAGGTTACCACGTAAAGCGCAAAATAACCTTAACACATCATAATTTCCCTTAGAGTTGAAGTCATTGAAAAGAAAAAGTCAAAACGCAAACCCTGGGGATTTCTAACGACCACCTCAACGACTACAACAACTATCCAGTGGCATCGCCCACTCATAAAGGTTGGGAGCACTTGAAGGTCACGTTGTCGTAAAACTATTGGTGCGTCACCTCGACAATCCATAAGGTTTTGCATAAGCGGTCAAATCAAGACAGCTACATGCAACAGTATTAAAAATCACTCCATGCAACATTACTAATGCGAGTTTGTATTTCTTATTGCAGGGCAACAAAGAGTAAATGCACTGGAAGAAGAGGAACAAGCTCTGTGTAATGTGAACCTGCAGAATAACGAGTAAAACTATTTTGTATTAACTTTCCTTTTTTGTACTCGAACCGCGTCTTTCAATTTTCGAATATATCTGTTGTGCCAGCACTCCGTGTTCTCACTTCAGAGGCACTTATCGGTCCTGACTGTTGTGTTGTTGTTTCAGATCGCTCCTGCTCCTAAGTGAACGTCAAAATATAACGTGCTACATACAAATTTTGAGCTCAACCACACTATGTCTGATGGTCTCCATACTTCAAGTAACGAGAGTGACACCATCGTTATGATGCATGGTATAGGATAAATCTTCAGTGATATTGTTATCGCGACGATTTGCTAGTTGGGACAATTTCGAGATCATATAAAAGAAGTACATAAGGTAGTAAAAATTCTGTGATTTATGATTCTCTGTACTGTATACTCACACGAGGCATGGCATATCAGTATGTAAAAAGAACAAAGGTGACCCATCTCTAAAGTATTTTTTCGCCAGATATGTTTGTACAGATGTACATCTAGATGGACTTAAACGCACTGTTTCGGAATCAAACGCTTGTCTTCAGGATGTGGATGATGATGATAGTGATCAACATTCTTTCAAAGAGTATGCATATTGTAACTCAGCACCACAAGATAGGTAAAGAAGGAGACGTCGGTCATCTTCACTAATAAGGATAGGAGGTCTATCGACCTATATTAATCCTTGCGGTTTGTAACACTGTGGAGGTTCGTTCTCGTTTTGAGTATGTCAACGTAAGGTGCTGATATTATGTGTTCCGGTAGAGAACTCCATTAATTCACTACTCAATACGAGGAATGAAACTTCAAACACAGACGATTTGACCTCGGTATTTATACTTCATTCCAAATAAATTTACCCTTAAGGTCTAAATATTGCCACTGTCAATCTGGATTTCAGGTCCGTGTGGCATTTGTACAAACCAATGGTTCCTTTGTACTTGACTGTCTGCTTACCAGTAACATCTATAATCGAATCGTGCCCACCCAGTTAAAATCAGAAGTCAAGAGCGAAAAGGTTGGAAGATATACTTGGAGCGTTATCAATATATCGAGAAGCGATCGGTCTAATCTGGCTAATGATCGTAGGAGATGTTTCCCATGCTGTGTTGTAACGTGATCTGGTGCAGATGCATGACCGAACGCCTTCAGCTAAACAAGTCCACTTAAAACAATGTGGTCAGCATCCAATGTCGAACACTTAAAAAGCTATTGATTTTGGGGAATCGTTTACAGCTACAGATCAGTCCCCCCCCCTAGTGAGGAAGGGATGCCCCTACGACGTAACCAGCCAGAAGTTTAAACCCAACGAGTTTGTCGATGGTAAACATTCTTCTGATAACTTGCTAAGTTTAGCAGCGTCTGGTCGTCTTTCCTTACTATAAAGGGCTATAAAACACAGCATAGTAGTCGTAAAACAAATTACAATCGAGATCTCGGTTCTTTATAAACTTCATTGTTCTTTTCCAGCCGTCCTGGAAAAGAAATAAAAATAGAACGTGTGAGTGCATATCGAAATACACTTGTACTTGCGTAAAGACACAAGGTGAGCAGGGAAAAACGTAAACAAACTAATACGCTTGCGACAGCGTAAAAGCGATTGAAAAAAGTTTTTCTTGTTTTTTTTATAAAAAAAAATACGCTGAAGTAAATGTATTCGAAGAAAGTCGGAACATATCCGTTATTTGTTTCAGTCGCGGGTAGAAAATGGCCACCTACCACGCGTTCCTAGAGGTGGTATGTATTGACTCGATTTGCCAGACCAACAAAGTTGGGTAAGTAACGAATAATAACAGCTTCGTCTTGAAGTCTTCCACTGTTCCAGCTAGTGGTAACTGATAGTGTTGGACAGGGGAACAATGTTATGTATGTTCATAGCAGGCAAGAACGACGTGAAGACTTCTTAAGACTACTAAGATACTTCAAAGACATAATGTATGGTGCTTATGGTACCTGCACTTTTATTATGGATTCGGCAGAGACTAAAATTTCCTTGGCACGGTCTACACACAGTCATGCCAAAATAATGCTGTGTTCGTTTCATGTCTTAAGAGCATCTTTCAGGAAGGTTAGAGTTAATCATATAAATTATTTTCTGTAGTTGAGAAATACCGACGTTCAAAATGCTTGAAACATCCTGTCAAGACAAGATGCAAGTTTCACTTTCCATGATGCATCATATTCAAATTTTCTCAAAAGTACGGGTGCCCAAGAACACATTTTCCACGAGATTGTGATTACATCAGAGATCAGTGGATTGACCGGAAGTCAATGTAGGCTAGCTGTTATCAGCCACAGGTTCCAAGCCTGAGCAACCACACAAGCGTTCTTGTGGAAAGTGCTCATAGATACTTAAAAGAATGTCTCAGAAGAGAGGATTCTCTTCTCCATAGCTTTTGCAGCTAATATTGTAGCTGTAAATTACAAACGAGTTACGAGATCGAGATACAAAGCAATGACAGGACATCCGCTGCTACGACAAGGGTACAATGTATGTTGTTGATACTTCATGCGCACGATGTACTTGTGAGTGTTTCAATGACTGTATGTTGCCACGTGGT
This sequence comes from Schistosoma mansoni, assembly GCF_000237925.1. NCBI lineage: Eukaryota > Metazoa > Platyhelminthes > Trematoda > Strigeidida > Schistosomatidae > Schistosoma > Schistosoma mansoni. The sequence goes on along the minus strand of NC_031502.1, from coordinate 8,842,013 downwards.
CATATTTTGCATGCACAAAATCAAAGATCTAATTCGTGGAAATTTCTTTCTTTATCTCTATAAAAATCACAGATTTATTTCGATATAGCAGTTGGCGGACAAGGAACTACATAATCGACTTGGTTATCCGTACGTCGAATTACATGTTAAGTTGTACAGAGCGAAGAGCTGCCTGAATAATTTACTAGTAACTACCACTCAATCCGTGCTATTAGTGAACCTCTGGACAATAAGCCTATCCTTTCATGCTTTTGAGCATTGGAAGACATAAGTACACAAGTTATGAGTCCAATTCCTGATAACGAAGAAGACACATCGTCAGAATCCGTTGTTCTCGCTGATCATAGTTTTGCTTCTTGATAACAAGACTTTGAAATTGTAACTTTTCTTCAGTTTTACATAAAATAGTTTATATGGCTATAAACTTGTTTATACAGCATTACGGAAATGAGAGTGTAGTGTGCAGTCTTGTGTTGCTGGGTGGCTGTGAAACATAAGTGTGTTGGCTCGTGCTGATTTGTTATGATTACCAGGTTGACATTCACGCAATCAGTCGTCCACATCGTTCGCCAAGTACTGAGACGTTGGACTTGGTGTATTCAACTACTAGGTGAAATTCGGTACTATTAAACTACTTGGAAATCACACAACAGTTACTTTTCACCATCATTAAGCTAATTTAGTTCTGCTTTAATTCAGTATGCATGAGTAGGACTGGATGTTTGATATTACTCAACTTAATTATTGGAAAGAGCGTTGACTCGGGATTTTTGTCTGTATTCCTTCATTAAAGATGAGAGTCTCCATTTATTCATTGCTCTTATTGATTTGCTATTCTGTAACTAAAATTCCTTTCTTCATCCTCACTTCTGAAGATATGTTAATGTAATGAGTCTGGGATAGTCTTTATTCACCTGGAAAATAAGCAGGACTCAGACGTTTATTACCTATACCAGTGATGATTAACATAGATAAAGCATATATACTAGCTGCTTGTTTCTGATAGATTTGTTCATCGAACGGTAGATAGGAGCAAGTGATAACAAGTTCTTCATGCGGCACTCATGTTACAACATTTATGCAGTATGCGTATGTTCGTTTTTCGACGTAGTTCCACCGTTGACTATTCCATCTCCTAGTTACTCCGAAAAAGGAATGGAATACATGTTAAATTTTTTTACATTGTACCGGCAACTTTTTACAACAATATGAATATAAACTTCCAATTGAGCGTTTAGACACTGGATATCTAATCAGGTTTTGGGAAAACATTGCCCTCGTTCTCGCCTAATTAGTAAAGGAAACCAACTTCACGATATTGCCAAGAGTCTACTAAACAGGTAAATAAATAGTAATGAAGCAATGCAATGAATATGTAAGTGAAAGTGGACAAATATATGTCTATGTACACAATTCTCGTTCCCTTGACTGGCCTTTACTTTGTGACTCCTCGTACTAAAGAGAAGCCGTTATTCATAAGTCTAATTTTAGAGTGTGAAATCCATCATATTCAAATGATAAAGCAACTACCTTGATTCGGCTGTTATCACATCAAACAACTATGAACCTTCTTCGGTAACCAGCCTCTTTTCATACTTGATTGCATCTCTTCTAAGCATCAACATCCATGCACTTAGGGATTTTAGTCCAAAAGTAATGCATTTCAGTGGGTTTTCTTGATCGGCCTATAACAGTACTTATTTCCGCTACTGGCTATCTTTGCAGGAATATAGGCAACCTAAAACTGAAACTTTATACAAGAAGTAGAAGCACTTACAAGTCTGCTTAGTCCCTGGTGAATGCCACACATAAGCGTACCTTTCTCATATGAGTTTGATTTGGCGGCTGATACATCTAACAAGGGGAGATAATAATTACAGCTCAGTAGTTATTATTGCCTGAAGTATATATATATATATAGCTATATATATATATATATAATCCATGTTGTTGCACATTAAATCAAATCACTAGTCTACTTCTACTGTATGGCTCGATGGGAATCAATGCTTGCCTGTGACGCAACTGTGAAAAACTGTTCTGGAAGCACCTGATTGATGACCTTTCAAGGAATTTGAGATGCCGCGTACCAAAAAATGAAAAAGCCTTTTTCACTTGGTTTTGAGATCGAAAAATAGCTTTTTATACTTATTTGGGATTAATTTAGACTGAAGACTGAAGAAGAGAAATCTGTGGGGAAAAATCAAGTCTGTCAATACAACAAATAACTATTGTGGTGATTTTTAGGGTGATTAATCGAAATTACGCTAACCGCCGTGACAACTTAGAGCGCAGTTGCGGAAAGCCTATGCTAAAACATGGTTTTCACCACATTTTAAATTTCTAGATGATTGGATGATAGTTTCCTCTTACAATAAACTGTTAGAGCCATTATTTTCGGGCTATAAATTTCCAGGTTAAGAGTATCAGGGTTAAGAGTTGGAGTTCGGGAGCTTTATGTCTGTTACCTGGAGTTAAAGAAATTTAGATTTAGAAACCAGATTTAGTGAAATTTTGGGTTAAATTCTGGTGTCTTGTAGTCTCAGGGTTAAGAGCTGTGTCCGAGTGTATTAAGAGTTAAGAATCAGGTTTTGAAATATGTTAGGCTAGGGTTTGGGATCTGTCCGGATTACAGACACACAGCCTGACTTGCCGATGTTTAGCACGTAAAGTTTGTGATTGGTTTTCAAACTCGATCCCCGTATTTCCGTCATTTTGAGATCTTACCCAATAATTGCATCTTGATTGACCATCCCTGACTGGTCGATCTACAGGCTATCCGTAAAATCTTTTTAAAATTACCAGTATGATATAGTTTTACTACAGAATTCGACCTAGCCTGAATTCATTAATTAAACTGTAAACAAGCTAAAAATCTTTGCATTATCTTCCAACGAAAGAATGAGCTAACGCATCTAGTAAATATTTAACAATATCTGGATGTTAATAATCAAGTAACTCATAGAAATTATCATTTCCAGCCAGATGTTAAGCTTTTCTAGAACAGATACGCACAAGATACGCCAGTGTGTAATAACACTTTTAACTGGCAATAATCTCTCTCAGAGGGAGGATTTCAGGCAGCGTGAGCCGTGATGAGGTAAACTTTAACACTAAGTGAGAGTCACAATTGATTGATCACTGGGTGGTGATCAATGTCATGCGTGTCAAGTCCTTCTTAGTGCTGATCGAATGCTATCGATCAAGTTGCAATGTGGCCACCAGTCTAGGTGTCTCGACACGGCCCGTATAGCTCAGTGGTAACGTCTCTGACTGTGAGGCTGAGTGACACGGGATCGAATCCGCCAGGGAGCATCAGTTCCCTCAAGAGTACAGGTACACCTTGCTGACGAGTGCCAAGTAGCACGAAACTCGGGTCCAGGGTTTCCTGTTGACCACCTCCAACCACCATCTTACTAAGTGAGAGTCCTTGGACCCGCAGTGCAGTACCGGTTGCTTCGCAATGTATAGTGTTGCGGTTCTAGTAGAATGCTTATATTCGAGGGGTCGGAACTACTTAGTATGCCATGCACTGTCATTATGTATCTCTTAATTCTTCCGTAACCTAACGAACACATTTCTCAGTAGTACGGTCGGTTTTCGCTGTATTTGTCCATCAATTCTATGGTCTACTTTGTTACCCTAAATGGTTGCTCTTTGGCAAAGCGAAGAGCAGCTGCACTTACATGGTAGTTATTGCTGATGTCCCGTCTTATTATTTGAAAAGCCCTTGGTAGTACTCCATCTAGGTCAAGGAGGGCGATAAATACAAGTAAATTAATCAGCCTGATGATTCTCTCTATCTGGGAAAGGCGTTTTCCGACATCTTTGAATGCTCACCTTCAAACCACTATTTCATGTCTGTTCGTCCAGTAATACGAAGTCATTTGAGGGCTCTTGTAAATCCGTTTCACATCTGAGAGCTCTTCGTAGTTTGATGTCGAGTGGATAGTTAGGGACTATTGAACTGAAGTTTTCTGAGAGGTCTTTGATCAACATGATATACAACAGAGGGTCGAGTATAGTTTCATGTGAAACCTCGGCTTTGAAACCTTACCAACTTGGTTACATACTAATATTATTGGTCCTGAATCATCAGTCCTATAGGCAACAAGAAATGGATATGAAAGCGTCTTTAACTTTTTTGTTACTGAATTGATTGTTCAGTAAAGTTCCCAAATAGTCATCGCGCACTCCTGATGCGGTATAAATTAATCGCACAGGATCCCCTCAAAATGTATCGACACATGTTCATATAACGAGTGGGTTCCTTAGTTGTTGGACAGTTTACTTGGTCAGGAACACAATGAAATGTTATGTACCTGGTTGTGACTTCTGTGTGAGACGTTCTAAGGTTACAAAGTGACTCACTTAAAAATCGACGTCTGTTAGGTCTAATTCTTATCCTCATGGAGCTGTTTTTAGCTAAGAAGGGAGTGTATTTCTACATTTCTGGTCCTCTGAATCAATCAATGACTCAATAAATCACTATCGGCTTGGAGACGATGTGAGATAAAAAGATATGAAAGAGGATGGTTTTCACTCCCCTTCCCTTAGATATGCATAAGGCATGAGACGAGAGAAGAACGCTGAAATGACTACTTTTTTCTGTTCATAATGCATTAATTTGATAATGTATTACGCAGTTAACAATGTTGAGCACTTTGTTTTGAATTAATCTCTATGATTGATTACCATTGTTGTTGTTTATATTTATGTTGCTGTAGCTGCGAGTTTTGAGAGGATTTGAATTGCCTGAATGTATAACGTTCGAAATCTTACACTACCAACTTTTAATTTCATTAATCAGATAGTCTTAATCTTAAGCTTGTGTCATTTTCGGTTTTTGCCGATCACAGATATTGCTAACTGTAAGTTTATTTTGCGTGCTTATTAACTGCTTGGCTCACTTATTCTCTCGTTCTTCTTTCATCCAGATCCTCATGTACTGCATCTAACACTCCTCTTGCACACAAGTTACCTTCGGAGTGAACGGGAACCTACCGAAGACTAAACGTTACATGAAATGATATAGCATGCGAATATCAAGATTATGTAGTTCTGCAAACCACTGTGCACGAATATCAACACGCAAAACCATTTTCGGTGATGTTAGAGAGTCTCGTATTGTTTTCTGTATTGACACTTCTGGAAGTATTTACAAAGTGTGGGATCAGATTTGCACTCATATTGTCGAACATTTATGTAAGATGGCAGTAAACAATAAAGCCTTGTATTTTAATGTTATAACATTCGATGACTATGTAAGCTCTCTTTGCTAATGAACATTGCTGTGAATAGGTCAAACGCTTTCGAATGAAGTTGGTAATAGCCTCTTACATAAACATACAGGAGTTAAATAAGTGGTTAAGAAGTGTATGTTTTGGGACTAGTAGTTATGTCTTTCCTGCGTTATTGGCGTCTTACTCGCATGTGGATGCAGAGTGTGTATTACTAGTCACCGACGGTTTATTGACTAAAGTAGGTACTGCATAAACGATGTGTTTCATATACATTTTTACTTACAGGAATTGTACGAAGTGCAACAATTATCCACAGTTTGCAACTCACGCCCCTTATATTTAACTCTTTTAATAAACAATGTGAAGCCAAATAACAGAGTTATTGAACTAGCTTCTAAATTATTAATGATGACATGTTGTTCGAAGAGCAGACTGAATGTTATTACAATTGCTGTGAGTGGATGTTTTGTCCAGCTTTCACCAATTGAATGGAGTATCAGAGTTCCTTCAAAACTTTACGGATGCCCGAACTCATGCTTTAAGTTTGTGGTTGACAGTCTGCACAAATTTCCAAACGACATTACAGGTGGGATATGTTCTGCTGAAAATTCACAGATACATAATTTGACATCTCAAGAAGTCATGAAAGGTAAGATTTGATATACGACAGCCCATAAGACAAATTCTAAAGATAAATTTTGTGTCGAATATGTCACAAACTTTTCCGAAACTTTGCTTTTGGCTGATACTGTAAAGATTTCTCATTATTATGAAGTTTTGGTTAGAATTATAAAACTTCCATCTTAATCTTGGCACCTGATACACAAAAAGTAGTGGTTGTTCAGTTCATACTAAACAAGTACTGAAATAAGAAAGTCTTCGTTATCTTATTAATAAAAGTAAAACGTTAAACATCATTTACAACCTACAAAAATGACTTAAACTTTAAAGCGTTAGTGACATATGTTTGATTCAATGTAGCCAGCGGCTTATAAACAACTGAGTTTTACTACTGGTCAGCGGCTGTAAAATAATTCGTGTGCCATATATTTGATGAAGAGATTTCAAAAAAGTTTTTTGTGAACGCTGGTCTATTGTGATCATAATACGTAATATAATATTTGTAGTTACATTTGCAACCAGGCCTATAATTTGCTCAATTATCTAATCGGGAATCAGCTTTTTCTCCTGTCTTTTTTAGAACCATAGTAGAAGTAACTCATATAATATATGAAAATGATAGTTACGGAACAATGTAATGCAATTTGTGTTTCCACTTGGAGAAACGTGTACGCAGAGCAAGTTGAAATTAGAGGCTAACTATAAGCTAGACAAACCCGCATTTTTTTTGTGCTTTTAAGCAAATTATTAGCCTCATAGTATTCAGGGATTCATAAAAGCTCTGAGTAAATTTACGTAGCGAACTAATTTAGATCAGCTCACAATTTCATTGAAATCTGACGATCACCACGACCCACAATGTGCAGCTGTTTGTTCGCACTTTTCTGACATTGGTAGAATTTTTCTAGACTTAAAGATAATTGAATACGAATTAAGTAGCACGTGGACAAACATAGTATTGGTTCATGCTGGCAAAGTTCACACAAGTGCAGCAAGAGTAGTTTAAAAGAATGGGAGGAAACCACTAGTAGTAAAAGTATTCCCATTAGTAGGAAATCAAATAAGAATGAAAACTCGAAAACGAAAAGACGGGAAACAAGGAGTATATGATGATAGTGTTCATGATCCAGATGAAGATAGGTAATAAACGCATTTGTGAAACTCCATTTGATCCTAATCCTTATCTTTTGCTAGTCACTGTCCACTAGTCATGGTTATTTCAATATGAAGTTGCATCACTGCTCAGCTCAGAATAGCAGTTAATAACTGATGCGATATTTTGGTCTGACATGTTCCGAGATTATCTCCTTGGATATGTTCTCTGTTTAATGTCAAGTTAAGACTATCTAAATTGTGTAACGAAGTTAAATAGGTGTGGCTAACAACTCTCAGTAATTTATAAATATGAACAAAAATTGATGGCTTTTGGGCTGTGGCAACTTAAAAAGGATCTTTTGTACAGTTTATAGTGTCTCGTTTGTGTTTATTAATTTATTTTATGTGTTTCAAAACCGTGTTAATCAGTGGTACATCTCTTTTAACAGACTTAATGATGATGCTAAATGTAGGTGAGTTCGTTTGATTTATTCGATTCGCCATAAGTTTGTACCGATGTATTTAATTGACTTTGGATCTTTCTAAAAAAACTTTAAAGGCAAACGTTTCCTAGTACAACGGATTTCTTGATCATCCTACTTCAGTCTTATTTTTGTTATACTCATTTGTCCATCAACTGAATCAGGGTTTTCATTCATGTAAAATTGAATATTCACTGTTTGGCTAATTAGTAGTGTATTAACTTGAACAGATTATGCATTACTTGTGAGAGAAATTATACCAAAAGGAGTTAAACTAACGTTACTAGAAACAATAGTATTAAAAATAAACATTTATCTTGAAAAAGACTGCAATCACAAATAATTTCTGTCATAAATTGAATAACCGACTAGTCTGTCTATTATTTATGATTCAGTCCTATCAAAAGGAAGCAGTAAAAACCTGTTGGGCAAAGTGACACGAAGTATTAAGCCTTATCTATGCCGAAATCTTAAGCTTAATTAGAGTGATAAACTTATTTGATTTTGATAGAATTAAGAATGGCTTTTGTCATAGGTTGGTATCAGTCTAAGAAGACATTGGAAAACCCAGGCAGACATAACCCTTAGTTTGAGACTCCTCAGGAGTGCCCACGTACAATTTAATACGATTTTCAATGGCAAATTTGAATTTTCTAATATTATATGATCCAATCTTTTTCACTGACTTTAATAAATTTTTAGTCTATCTTATTTATTAAGAGAGTCATAAAATATCTTTTTATGTGAAATGACTCTTAGGTCATAACTATTTACGTTTCCCAGAGTAACCGATTTATACCGATAACTTGTTTTCATGGTTAAATATTACACTGTCTTCGTAAATATAACGTAAATTTTTTTTCAGGTTGTTATTTCTTAAATAAATACCCATTTTCAAGGATTTTTACCGCTATACGGTCGTTTTTAAATGTGTAACATTTGCTTAGTAGCTGGTATTTATTTCCCTTATTGTCATATATACATATATATGATTTAGCATTTTCCACCTTAAACTACTATTTCAGCATGCATATTTAGGTTATAAATTGCTAATATTTTATTATTATGATAAATTTACCTATGTATATGTGAAGTTGTCCTTGCTAACAAAAGGAAAACAAGTAATTTATAGGAGTTAACTATGAAAGATATATTACCTAGTAAAAATACTCAATCATAGAAGAATTAGTTTCAAACTTTATTTCCGATAAAGTGAAATCATATTACTTGATAGTATGGTGTTTAGTGTAAGATTAAATGAGATTTCATGAATGTAACTTTGTTAATCAGTTGAAAATGTTCGGTAAGATGAAATTTTATATCCTTTTTTTAATTGTAAAGGACTTTGAGTACGACTGTTCATTTTGGCGAAACTCTTTTCCTCACTAGTCCATCAGCTAGTCTTTCGTAACCCTTTTTTGTATTAGTTGAAGGATAATCAACCAAGTTTAAAGAAACCGATTAAATGACTCAGTTTAAATCTTACTTTGAATACCGATTACGCCTGTAGCATAAAATAACACTCTTTTCGTCAGTTATATTTGGTTTCTTTAATTTTTAGCATACAAGACCGATTCTCTTTATAGATTAAACCATTTATGCACTGAAATAACATTAGGATTATATATATGAGTACCTTCAATGTCGTCTTGATGGAGAATAAAAAGGACAAAATGTTAAAGATAGAAAACGAAGCGATTTTTGAGTAAAAGTTAAAAGTTCCACGTTGTCATGGTTTTATTGAAATAAAAATATTGATAAATCGGAATATTTGCTCAGAGAACCCCACAACTTAAACTTATCTCTCACTGTTGTTCCAGTCGATTTTTAAGTGATGATTAGTTGAAGAATTATCGAAACCAACGTGCACTTGAACGATGTTTCCTCATATTTTGGAACTCTCTAACTGTGCTAACCCACAAATCTACATAAAAGTGAATGCAAAACCTTCATACCTCAGCCTTATGACGATATTACTACAGTTCCTTTGTGAAGGTAGGCTGCACTAAGGTGTCATCTAATGAGTAACATATTTACAAACTTCAGGCAGTACATATAGACCTTTTAAGTTTTGGAAATCACTGATTAACAATCAAGTCTAATATGACTTAAAATTCATGTCAGTGACATGGATATTATTTTCAGTTATTTGTTTCCTTGGTATCTGGTTCGCATTCATTATGTTAACAGAAGATTTAAAGACTTTTATCACTGATCAGTTTTACTTGATCACATTTTTCTATTAATACCCGTTTAGCCAAAACAAACAGAAACAAGATAAGAAAAAATCCCATTTTTTAGAAGATATGTATTAAAGAGTGCACATTTGTGCTTAAAACAAATTCCTTTTGCATTCATTTATTGCTTAAAGATAGTGCTTGTCAAGTTTCGAACCCTTCAAGTGAAACACTATTAACAGACAGTTCTATTCACCTCCCTAAGATTAATGAGCAGCAGGTTCAAAGAAGTAAACTGCTTGAAATGAATGACTGTCAAACTCAAACAATTTCTGGCACATCAGAAGAAGTAACTACAACGGATTCAAACCAATTTATCACCTCTCCATCCCACACAATGTATGGTGAAGGTCATAATCATAACTGTATGCGTAATTCGTGTCTTGCATGTGAATGTTCAGAGGAACATGCTGGTAATAAATTCAAACGAAGCAGATATCGTGTAGCTAGGTGAATATACTTCCCTTTTACAATTGCAGTTTGTAACAAGTATTTAATGTGATATATATTGTCATACTTTGATGGCTTTATATTAATTGAACTAACTATAGTATTTGTTGTGCTCTTTGTCACTCTAGACAGCTTAAGTGTGTTATCACATATAAATGTAAGATTACAAAATTTGAAAATCTCAACAGTCCCACATACTAAAAAAACGATCATATACTTATTAGGGACTAAATTCGAATAATGAGTCCCGTGATCAATGTCCTTCAAGCATGTTGGGTGCCTAATGCTTCAGAGACCCATTCCAAGAGGAAACGGGTGTCTGATTGACTTTAACTCTAAATGGTTGTCCAACTAACGTCACTATTTGATATAATTGATACGTAAAACAATTTTGTACTCTTTAAATGCTCAATATTTTTGACCACTGTTTTTAAATTTTCATTAGTTTTATTAGTCAATCATGAACGCAACTTTCAAGTAACACCATTTACAATCCTAAACTTTTCGGAAATTAAAATCTTAAGCTTTAAAACAACTCCAGAGGGACTGTCATAATATAGGCTGGTAACAAGGTTTAGGCCTGAAAAAAATTGTTCGTCTTGGTTTTATTATATGTGAAATATCATATTTCAGTAATACAGTGGTTTATATCGTTCATGATAGATCTTTCATAAACGGTCGCTCACAACTTGATTGGTGGGCTGATGATATTCGAATAGCTCCTTCAGCTGGTGCTTTACTTCTGGGTCATACTGTTTTGGCTCCAAAGTATAACGAGGGTAGTCGGCTATTTATGGGTACTGTACTTTCACAGGTAAATTCTTGTACATGGTTTGATATTCATTGTTTAGATTTAGCATTTGAAATTCTTGGTCTTTGATGAATAGCATTATGTTAAGTTCACAAAATCTTAATTTTTCATTTTAAGTTACTCAACACTAGATACAAAGCACTGCAATATTAAGGATAGTGGTAATAGTAATGTATTTGTCAAGTACACATTTATGAGCTTAGCTTTAAGACAAAATTTTCGTGTGAATGCTGTTGATACTACTCGGCTACCTAAAGAGAAGTAGGTGAAAAGGGATTCACACCTAATCGCGACACCTTTCAAGGACAACACTGAGGAAGTCGAATCATTATCACTGTAGAATAATTTTTCATGAATGCAATTCATTTTCATTTTAAAATAAACGAAATGACAAATTGATAGTAAATATATCATATACTGATATTCATAGTAAGTTCTTATGATTTACTCAAACTGATTGCTTTTATACAATTTATAGGTAGATTACTGCACGTTTATTATCTGCTTTGAAGACCCTAATTCAAATATAAAACATCGTGAAAATATTCAAGAAACTCATGTACATGAACTACTATCGTATTTGGATTTTCATCGTCATCCTGTTGATGCAGGAGATTTTGTTCTTGTACCTCAGTGTATATCTGATTGCGAGGAATTAAATCATTCACAAAAGCATTATCTTGTTCCTTATTATGTTGCAAAAGTTTTATCTGGTTATGAATCGCGTTCCTCGATTAGAAATGGTAATTTGCATTTTGTGGTGATCTTTTTTTTCAAAGGAAACATTTTACTCATCTGATAAATAACCATACTAATCTAGAATGACTTGTCTTCAGCTAATTATTGAAAGTAACCTTTGAAAATCTACAAACTTTGGTTTAAATGTATGACAGATTTATAGGTAGAGCAATCTTTTATTCCGCAATATATACATCGAATTAGTTTCATTTATGTGAGATATTTTGAAACTACACAGTTAAAATATTTCCTAACAAAGAACACCTTATATGCATTATTGTATGTACTTTTCCAGTCTGATGGCTTATGAACTGTATTACCATACAATTCAACTGAAAACCCACATGGATAGCCAACCAATAAAAAGAGTATGAGCGTAAACTACCCTGTTATAAAATCCTATTCGGTCACTGAAGAATTCGAATATTGAGATAGAACATTCCTTATTAAAGTATCGAAGTTCGGAGCTAGATCACAATGATATTCATTGCAACAATGTTCATCAGTCGTCATGTGGAACGGTTACTGTTAAGTAATAATCTACTTTTTTTTACGTTTGTTTATTTTTTCAGTGGATGAGAAGATGATTTTTTTCCACATAGTTGAAAGGGTTGTGGTAATTCTGAGGTATATGATAATTTCATTGTCCCTATGTGTCTCAAAAGTTTACACTAACCGGATTTTTCACCAGCGCGTTATTAAATGTAATGCCTCAAATTTAAATAGTTGCATTCACTCTACTAAATCTGCGAAAAAAATTGGGATAATTTGAACTCCGTCGATAGCATTCCGATTACTTTGAGTAAGAACTAGTAACCCTCTAAAATTTTTTGAAAACACTTTACTTTTAAAATAATCTTTGGTAGATTGTTTGCTAAAATTAGGAACGATTATTACTTTTTATCGGTATGAAACCGACTTTAGCTTATAAAAATCAGACAAACGTGAATCCATTTGTTGAATAACCACTTGTATTATGATAACTCTCTTAGAACTCTTTAAAGATATATATATAAACTAACAATAAGATTTTATTCGTGGGCTAGATTCCTCAATAATATTGATATTTTACTTGTTTTAACAATGTTTGGACTGTGAAGTTCTATTATCTTTGTTTTTAGAGAAAATTGCTTACGATTAAATAAACTGTGGCATCGCTCTATGAAGTCATAAGTGTATGTATAGACCACGTGATTGGAGTCCATGAAAGAACTTCAATAAGTGGTCGCAAACCTCAGATGATATGGCTCAAATCGGTCAGAATGGTGCACACACATTCACTCTTTCTGCTTCTCAAAATCTTCAGTTTCAGTATTCCTTCGTATATACTTTCTACTTTACTTTTCCAAATTTCAGTCTTTCTTATTATCAGTATCATTGTCACTACATTATTTCAATTATTTTGCCATTTATTTTTTTAAATTCATCTCCTTCTGTTAATATGGTATGGGAAGTTGTACCAACGCATATGTTTGTTGGGCTCTATTCTGCTTTTGACTAATGATATGGTAAACTGATCGAAACTAGGGTACTATTTTGTCCTTTTTATTCATGTTACTTGTTTTTTATGAGTAGTATCTTTGAACTTCAAAGCATTCTAAAAAACCCTCGTTTGATCACTGTTAACAATTGAGTTTAAAAGAAAAGCTTTAATCACGTTGTTTTCTTTAGTACATAAGACATCTAGAAATAATGTTTCCGTCTTATAACCGTGCTTCATTCCAAACTGGTTAATTTATTTTTGGGGAGCTTCATAATTTTGTGTAGAAGCTTTATCGATAATATATTCATAATAAACGACGATGTACGAGAAAAATATATGTCCTTATAAGATTACCACCTATCACATAAGTCTATAACGAGACAAGAATATGTATCGAAAGCTTACTTTTTTGATGTTGTAGTTACTAAATTCCTTAGTTATTGTCTCTCATAAACTGTAGACACTAGTGAAAGATTCAAAAAACTCGAAATATCACTTCACATGTCAATGCTTTATATAAGCAGCTTTGTTTATGGATAAACTCCTAGTCTAATTTTATAGCGAATTTAATCACTTTCCAGTTTTTACAAATTTTTCTTAGTAGCATCAAAGTAGTATACAGATGACATTGGATGATTTTAAATTGACCATGAGGAATCTCGAATTCGGTCTAAGAATTAGGATTAAGAGTCAGGATAAGAAATAATGATTAAGGTTTTCATCACGAACTGACATCAACTGTATTGGTAGAATGCTCTTATAAATATATAAATGAATAAATATTGCACAAAAGCACATTAAGCGTCATTTTGAATTTGATTGTTTCATCCATATACTTCAGTTACGCCTATTTTGTAAGTTAGGATATCAGTTGTTTAATATTTTCATCCATTTTCCATTGCATAACAATAACATATTGTATTTTTGATTTTCTTAAATTTACTTTAGGATTCACAGTTTCAGATAAACCTTTAGTAGTAGAATTTGTCAAACAAGAAAATAGTGAAACAATTCCAAGTACCAATTTTAAAATCCCATTCAACACTGCTATATGGATACCTAATGATTTATTTCAAAGGAATTTATTATCAAATAAAATCCAGTGGAAATTTACTCCCACCGAAGAATCACATATTTCAGATGCACAAATAAGCTGTACTTTCCCAAGTGGTACTAAAACCACTACATTAACAAACAATGTAGAAGTACCAAACACTGGGACGGCCAGATCAAATGAAAATATCTTACGACCATTCAATCAGTTAGCTCCATTTTCCGTTGGTGGTGTTATTAACAAAAACAACTCCACTAATAATAATAATGACAATAGAAAAACGAAGATGAATTATGCATATACTAAAGATCAGTTGGATCAGATGAAGAGTGAATTTATTGATTCAGATTATGCTTCAAGTATGGAAGAAGGTGGTAGCAGTAGTAATCATCAAAGAAAGAAAACCTCCAAGTCAGAGTCAAACATCTTGTCCGAAGCATTTCATGATTTCCATTCAGATATTGCAAGTCGATTTGTAGAGAGAAAAAGTTGTGAAGGTGAACAAATCCGACGTCCTATCAACGCTGAAGGTACGAATATATATATATATATATATATATATATATATATATATATATATTGGATTACCCAATGCTTGTCACCTGCAACACAAACAAAAATATCGACATACCTATCTAAAATCCAGTACACTATGCAACACCTATCTCTATGTCACTTTATGGCTATGAAGCATGTCCTATAAAGATAGAAGACAACTCTAGTTTACTATTATTTTACATGGTCAAAGTATTGCTCGCGTTTGGGGAAATGATCTAATGACTAATAGGTACATTAGTTTTGGAGTACTAGATAAACATGGCAAATAGATTGATGAGTGTTCCAAAACCCCTATACTTAGATGATTTTAATATCTTTTATTCGTAGCCATTGATAGGTTGGGAGGAAAACAGCTTATCTATTTATATGTGAAAATTATATTTGAAATATTCTCAGCGATTGAGATAAATATGTTAGTCCGTAGGAGGAGAATACATCATGAAGTTATTCATTGTCTCTTCACATTGTTATGTGGATAATTAATTCTCGTATTTCTGACTCGAAAATTACTTTTATCCCCCATTTTTCTCCGACCTCTCGATCATCATTCAACCGTCTTTTGATGTTTGAAATCACTTCGTCGAAATTGGCTGAATTTTCTTTATTTTTATTCAATAGCACGATGTGTTAATTTAATAAAAACTAACTGATAATCCACATGGTTGAACATAAATATCAAAGTAGAACTGTTTCACAAAAATCATGAACCGATCAATGTTAGACCACTATTGAAATCCTGGAAGCACTGGACGGCCCTTTCGTCCTAGTACAGGACTCCCCAGCAGTGCTCGTCCGCGACCTCGCAAGAGGGAATAGAACCCAGAGCTTTCGGTCTCGCGCATGAACTCCTAATCTCTAGACTACAGAGCCGATATCCAACGGTGTTAATGTTTTACTTCAATCAGTCCATGGTACTGCGTGACCATCTTCCAGATTTTAAATGATAGTTTAACATTGACAGATTCATAATTTCAATGAAAGTGAACAATTTTCACAACCCTACACCG
This sequence comes from Schistosoma mansoni, assembly GCF_000237925.1. Classification (NCBI taxonomy): domain Eukaryota; kingdom Metazoa; phylum Platyhelminthes; class Trematoda; order Strigeidida; family Schistosomatidae; genus Schistosoma; species Schistosoma mansoni. Next base: position 8,826,234 of record NC_031502.1, on the reverse strand, counting down.
AAAATAAAAATGGATCAAAATCCAAGTGTATGGACTAACAAATACTGCCGAAAATAAGCTAAATGTTAAGTAATTTATCATGGCCTAGGATCCGTATAAAGGGAAACTGAAATACAACGTTGAAAAAATTACAAACAATTAATACTCAACCAATTAATCAGTCACCCAACTGAACATTAAAGAAGGAAAAACAACAAATTATCCAATCGTCACTTTAGATTTCAATCCACATTCATTTCCCTCTTTACTAATTTTTCGATACTTGAAAGAAAAGTATTCATCTCAGTTCCATTTAGACAAGAAATACTTTATCATTCATTTTACGCATACGCACATCAGTTAGTTTTTTTTTACGTCTGATTTGTATGGTTGTCAGGTATTCACACTTTCGTTTACTTGATTACCATAAAGTATTTCATCATTCCTTTGACTACTGTTTCTTGTTATTTTTTTTGTGATAAATTTAATATGAATTTTACGCTAATTCATGAATAAATAAGTTTTTAATAGTAATACTGATTACATTGATTAAAACCGTAATGATAGTGATAAAAATTATGTCAGGCTAGAAAATAAAGTGAATTCACTTTTCCATAGAAAACCAAACGAATGCTTTGATGTGAAATCATGTGATTTGTGGATATTGAAAGATGACTGGACTGACTTCAATCGAACCATTAAAAAGTCAAGGATTGATCGGTACTTGTTTAATTTTAGTTTGAGACAAACCATTGTACTACCGCTATCGTGATTAATATGATACAATTCAGACGTTTTTGACTCCAGTCAGTTTTTGTCTACCATTCATTAGAGAGTTATTTGATTCTCCTGTAAGGTTTCTTTTTGGAATTTTTAAGGAAAGTCATCTTGTACCTGTTTACTTTTAGTTACATGATTGGATAATTTATTCATCTTGTGGATTTGTTAATCTTCTATTCCCTACTCACTTTTGATCATTGGAATCAAATAAATACGGATTGATGTTTAGGCAAGGAAGAGTACAGCACATTGATTTCACTATCAGTCAGTCAAAAACAGAATACAGCCCGATAAATGTATACATTGGTACAACTTCCCATACCATATTAACACAAGGAGATGAATTTAAAAAAATAAATGGCAAAATAATTGAAATAATGTAGTGACAATGATACTGATAATAAGAAAGACTGAAATTTGGAAAAGTAAAGTAGAAAGTATATACGAAGGAATACTGAAACTGAAGATTTTGAGAAGCAGAAAGAGTGAATGTGTGTGCACCATTCTGACCGATTTGAGCCATATCATCTGAGGTTTGCGACCACTTATTGAAGTTCTTTCATGGACTCCAATCACGTGGTCTGTGCATATACACACAGATATCTTCCCTTAAACTATGAGATTAAAATTGCTTCATATCTTTCTTCCTGTACTAAATCCTTATATACAATCTTTCTTTTATATATTATCACCATTAAATTAACTACTCCTATGAACTCAGTGTTCATCTTGTTATGTTAATGAGTTATGGCAACTTGGATCGATGCATATATGTGCCTGGTTCTACGTTGTAGCTGGCTGACTGACTGACACAGCTGAAACATGCAGTCAATAACTTCGTGGACAGACGCCACGTTTTGGTTGTATCTCAGTTCGGAGATATTTCTGCTCCTCGCTAACTATTATTCTCTCTTTTGATTAGCCTGCAGAATATACAATCAGATGAAAGATGTTGCAACATATGTAGATCCAGAACTACAATATGGGAAAATGTATATTAAATGGGTTAAAGATAAAGTTAAGCATATGAATCGTCCAGAATGGCGGTACTGGGGGGCTAAGCCTATACCACAACTAACTGCTCCTCCAACGTTTGAACCTTTCAAAGATACGACTGCCTGGAGTAGGTCAGGTCGTTTAAAAACTACAGGTAAGTTAATTTCGGTTGTTATAGGGTTTTCTTTGCTTGTATTCTAATTAATGTTAGCAAAATGTTTATAATATCTACCTTCTATACGGTGATTAGCTAGTACTAAATGTGATTTTATGTAGTATAATTTTCTATCATACATATAAATAATGAAGCAAATGCTGACAATATCTCTGTCTATTAGTGGGGAACGTGCTATAAAAATATTAGGTACCTAACTATTTCAGATAGGGGAATCTTCTTATGAAAATAGGTTACTAATTAACTATGATATATAAACTATATGGGAAGACAGAATTACTGATTTAGTTGTCTTTTATATAAGTGGAATAATCATACTTACTTTTGTCACCAACATTTGTCGTAGTTGTAAGCATGAAAAATTATAATAATAAACTGGTAATTAACAGAAAAAAATAAAGAACAAATCGGATCACTAGAGTTATGGCTGAAATAAATAAAGTTAATTAATTAGAAAAGAATTGGATTCCCTGTTTGTTAATGCTGCTAACTGTAGTCTTTCATAAAATCTTAACGAATTGCATAATTATACTACTTATTTCAAAGCAATGAGTATTAGAGCGAACGATAGTTCTCCATAACTTCTTCAGTTGTAAACTAAAAATTATTATTATTATTGTGTCAAAACAGTCAAACTATTAATTCATGATTTATAAATTGAAAATGATAAACTTCTTGTCGATTAAATCTTAAGTGTTATAAATTACTCATAAAGTAAAATAGCTTCGTTGGTAATGTCATACATAAGGATTGCGAGAAACTATCTACCTTAATTAAGGTGATATGTTTCAATCAATGAAATGAAACCGTATGTAGGAACAAGGGGATACAAAATAAGAATCGCTGTGATATTGAAAACAATTATTGATAAGAATATCATATAAAATAAGAGAGATGAATAAATAATGAAGCAGTATATAAGTCATACTGAAGGTGGAAGGGACTTGACATTATATTTATGCACCATTCATCTGATGGTCAGTATTCTTGCTGCAAACGAAACGACACTACGTTATATTGATCTATAAATTCCATGTTACCCTGTAGTAATCCTTTTAAATATTACAGTTAACTTTCCATATAGAAGTCAATTGGTGGATTTTTAATGCCATTTCAACTACGTATAATTAAAGTTTATTGTTAACAAATGCCATATACTATAACAAAATACACTGAATAGGTAGGGCTTTGAAATCATCATCTGTTTCCAGTAAGGTTCATTTATAAACAGTAAAACGATACTAATGACTTTCCTCATTTGAATTTTAATTAGGTCAACTTGTATTCAAACATTATCAGTCATAAATGATTAGATACATTGTGTAAACTTCATTATGAGTGAAGTTTATACAGATTATTAGGCAGGTCAATAGGATCTTTTTCTATGCGATTAGATGAAGCAAATTTTGTAAAAAAAAAAGAGTATATACGTAGAGATTGTTGTTTGAGGAGCAAAGTATTTGTCTGTACTTTTGTTAGTACTTTAAGTAACATCGTTAATTTATAAAAACTAATTCAAACATCTATATATCGTTATTTTAAAATGTAGTTAAATTATCATTGACACTATTGAAAATGGGAAACTGTAAAGGTCAGTTACTACATCGTTGTGCCTTACGCATAACAATATCAATATTTATAATTTCACAATGCATATTACGAATGTAATTACTGCATCAAACGTGTTTAGTAAATTATAATAACTAAAATGATCTGATAAGAACTGTAGTCCAAATTTGGACGAAATGCTCTAAAATAATAACGTACTGACTTCATGGGAGACAGTAAAAGCGATTAGATTTGTAGAACTTTCGGGGGTTGAAATTGAAATGATCATTTGTAAGGACTGAAAATATGTCAACAAATGCTTTTCAGATTACACAGTATATAATAAAAGAGTTGACTAAATATTTTTCTAGAATGTTAGTTTAACGTTATCTCAAAGTTTGCTTTTCATTTTAATTGCTAATTCGGATATGTAAAGAATCTACTCGATTCATACCTCTGTGGAATAGAGAGTGTAATTAGAAACTAAGTTAGTTTAGTAACCAAATATTCTCTCGACTGCAGGTTTAAAACATTTATAAGAAAAATTCATTTAGTATTGTTTGTTTGAATCATCCCATCGATGTGTTAGGACTGCAACTGGTCAGTCTCTAATTGGCATATGTGCATACTGTGCGTATTTTCTCGATATAGCCTTGATTCACAAGTATGGTAAGCAGAGATGGATAGTGGCTAGCAGTGGAATCCAGGACGCGCGTTTCGTCCTATTTGGGACTCGTCAGAAAAGTTATTTCGAATATGGTTGAATAAAGTAACGTATTACTAATTGTCACCATCAATTAATCTTTTCTTATACGATCTTCGTTTAACTACATTTATTTTAGATCGCTTTCAATTTGTCTTCACTAATTTGTGATTTTCACTAACTGAGTCCTTTCATTTATGTAAACTTCATAAATGTTGGAGATTGATTGCACAAATTATCGGATTTTGAAATCTGGATAATCACTACCTCACTACATATTTTCGGTACAAGCCCATCTTACTACTCGATTAGTGTCTATATATCACACAAAGAAATTAGAAGTATAGTAAAAAGTTAACTAAAATTTTTTATCCAATTAAACATTCGTAATAAGTACAGAGAAAACCATTCTCCATAAATCTTACAAATCCGGAGTGTGACGGACAATCACTTTCTTAAAGACATTTCTGTTTGAAACCAGTGACCACTGTACAGAAACCAATACAACACAACGTAGAAAAGAGGATTTTAGATCCGTACATACTAATAACCATGTGGGTGGCTTTAACAAATTTGGTTTTCATCTGCATTAGTAGCTAAGCAAGTGGCAGAAACTCTTGAGTCCATTTTTCCCTTTTCGCCAATCGGTTACATTTCCAAGATAACGGAAAGAGGTGGCATTTTCCCTCTAACTGACATTCAAGTATGAACGGAATCTAAAAATGGTGCTGATATACTGTATACATTTTTACCATTCAACACTATTAGTGCACTTTAAGAAACAGCTGAAACGTCGTTGTTGGGACACTCCAAAGAAAGCATGTTCGCATGATGTGAAATTACGAGCTGCAAGACGTTATGCTTGATACAGATTCTGTAAAAATTACGGTGAGCTACCGGGAAGTTAGCAGATAACGGATTGTTTATGCTAGGGAGGCCATCACTAAGGTGACATCAGACAAAACGTTTTACCGGCGAAATGCTAAAAATATTTCATTGACGTTGGCATTTTCGCTGCTTGTAAATATGAATGCTACTGACACAATCTTCGTTAATGCACTCGGTCCCACTAACTGGTGAAGTAGTATTCCTTCCTTGTTATACTTTTAGGTACCTTTACTATCTGTTGCATCTGAAACACAACTAGCAATGTTTCTCTTATATTGTGATAAGAAAAAAGTGCTCAGGTTTACCGTCTGCATTACTGTGCGTCTGCGCTTCACCTCCGAACTCGAAGATATGTACTCCAGGTGTTTCAAAACTGCCTATTAGGTAGAAGTAGTCATAAAAGTTAAATGGACTTGATAGTTCGACAGTTTAAACACTTAGTGATTCATAATAAGGACATTCTGTGCAACTTTTTTCCGTGAGAGCACACGCATAGTAATTGCTACAACGGTGACAGCTCAAGAAATCATTAAACGACGGATGCTTCTTGTTTGTCCTTCCGTCAAACAATGAAACCATGGGCTACTTTCATGAACAGTGGAACACCTATTAACATTTCCTCAGCCTTTCTGTTCGAAATTAAGTATGTTAATGTGAAAAATCCCCATTTATAAATCAGAAAGTAGGCCCTCCAATGGACGCTTGGAACTACTTTTATGATTGATTCAGTGGGAAAGGATGAAATGATAAGTCAAAATGATAAATCTTAAACCCTTAAAAATTTAATTTTCGTTAACTACACATCGTTGAAGGTAAACAAAGAGGTTGTGTCTATCTTTTGTATATACATATGTTGGATTTTTTGGATTGAATTAATTGCTACATCTATGCAGAGTAAACGTAATCTTACGCCTTTTGGTAGATTACTAGGAACCTGATTTATAACTAAGAAGGCATCTTCAATTTTAATGTCATATCAGAAGTTAATTTAGTGGAAAAGACCGACCCTGTTAGTAGATTTCGTGATACCTTTTCCTGTTTTAGCTTTATTCCACCTAATAAGGTTGTTTTTCCAAATACCTTATTTAAATAATTTTCATATATTTAATATCTATTATGCATAATTTTGCCAACTAAAATTTGCCAAATGTTCGATACTATAAATTATACGTATGATATTTCATAGTTTATTATTTGTTTAGAACTGTTAAACTTGCCCAACAACTTACTGTTTTTCACATACTGGACTTGATAAAATAAGACTCACTGATTCTGTCTATTTAACTTTATCAGTTAAAATAATCTCAAAGATAATAGTATACTCAGCTAACTTGTAATGTAACCTGTCGAAGTATTCAGAAAACTGTTATTCATTCGAGTTCAACTGTTTGATATCTTCGCAATTCATGAGCAAAGAAGAACGTTTCTTTTTTAAGCGTAAGAAAAAGAGATGGTCGATTGTTGTACAACAATCCAGTTAAACATCTCTTCTGGTGCAAATAAAAATGAAGTGTGTTGTTATTCAACATCATCAACCATAGGTCAGTATTTATGTTATACTGCTGTGGACGCTACTCACAAGATTGCTTGTAAGAAGCATGTTGTGGGACGCGACCTCTAAGTTGTCAGATAGAATGAAGAGTTTCAGTACAGCGGAAGATGAAGTAGACAAAACACTTAGAGACCAGACGAAAAGATAGTTCAGATTACTGAACCTACCGAAAGATGCAAATGGATGAATAAAGGCTATGTGTATGTATTGTGTAAATGCTATGTAACTTCTCACAACAAATATACATTCCTTCTATCTACTACCTTCGTTAACAATACTACTATGGGATGGTGAATAAGCCAGTTAAATATTTCCCTAGGTTTTGATCGAATAGTCTGACGTACATATTAAATGCTATATTCAGATTAGATTTAAATAACACTTTTAAATAGCTTAACGTCCTAGAAATATAGTATATTCGATTTTAACCTCAGCAATCTCAATCCGGCTTTGTCAAAGACATAATCAAATTCAAAATAACTCAAGGCTAATTAACACATTTTTATGAAACAGTGATTATCAATAGTTTTGAGGTGCTCATATACTGTCATTTATATTTAAGAAATATTTTTATCTTTCACTGAAAACTATAAAATTAAGCGTGGTATAAGTAAATCTTCTCATTCAACTTAACAGTTCTCTAACTAACCATGTATACTTGTTTGGTTAATGGTGTTACTAATTTACGTTGTCTTTACCACTTTATGAGGCAATATTCTACGACCAGAGATTCACTTCAGTAAAGTTTCACCTAATCCAAAATCAACTGATCATTACAATTCAAGAAACGTGGGCTTATGGTTGATGGACTCTTCACTTTCGAATAAGGGTATATTGAAAAAGCAATACTCAAGGTTAGTGGTTTTTTGATTGTTATTTAATTATCTATTTGTAAGCTATGTATTTTCAAGTCGTCTGGAAAATATGATTATTGTTGAAACATTCATAATTGAATTCATTAAATAAAATTCTAGAATACAATAAACTTCGTTGGATCAGTGTGCTAAGAAGAATTAAGATAAATATTATACTATGTGATTGACTTGTGATTTAAAAAGATAAAATGTCACAATAGCAACATCATATAAGAACTCTCGTCTAAATTAGAGCGAATAGTTTCACAGTATTTGAGCACCGAGTTGATGTAAGACATTAAATAGGAATAATATATTTGTAAAATCTCAGCGAATGAATTTGTAGTAAATCCAACGTTTCGCCTGGCAATCTGGTCCAAGCTTTTTCAAGGAATTATAATCAGACATCAAGACTCCAGACGATTCACCACGATGACAAAAAGCAGCTATTATAGCTACTAGAGTATTTCTTAGAGAACGTATTCATAAATCCACTAAAAATTTGGAATCTCTACGTTCACGAATAGTAAACATTGATAATGTTTTATCATTAATTATACCACCAGAAATAAAAACAAATGTTGTTGAATTTTTTAAACATAAAGAAAACTTTTATGATCAAATTACAAAAAACGTCAAATAAGGAAATTCGAACAAATGTTTAAACATCCATCAAATTCCAATAATGACACGATTAGAAACAATTCCAAAGAACTAGATATAAACAAAATTGTTGTGAATCTATCTGACAAACATTTAAATCAACACGAACTATCATTGCTTAAAAAAGGCCTCAATTTCAATTTGAGCAAAACACATCTTATGGCTTCTGAAATTATTCCGGTTATTGAACCTGCCGTAAACAATGTTCCGACTGATCAAGCGAATTCAGTGAGGTTTAGAATCTCAAATGCGTTATTGAAACAAAAACCAAATACACCTAATCTATGTAAAGAAGAAATGTATGCTCTAAAACAGCTACGTAAAGACAGAAAAATTGTTATTATGAGAGCTGACAAGGGAAACACCACTGTTGTTATGAATAATTCTGATTATGAGAAAAAAGTCAATGAACTTCTCGACACTGGACCTTATGAAAAAATCAAGATAAACAAATGTAGAGCAACTTTGAATAAGTTGAAAGCCGAAACAACCAAAATGCTACAGGCTTTAAAACCGAAACTAGGACCATCTCTATGGTTTTCTCTATATCCGAAAAGCAACAAACCATGCAGATTTTATGGATTACCAAAAATAAAAAAACAGATGTCCCAATAAGACCTGTTGTTGATTATACCAATTCACCAACCTACAATCTTTCTAGATACCTAGCTAAGATTCTAAAACCATATGAAAGCCTGATCAAACACGGAATAAAAAAAAAAATTCGAATGATTTTAGAGATGTTATCTCTAATATTCATATAGAAGAAGATGAAATAATGGCAAGTTTTGATGTTTGCTCATTATTCACTAATGTTCCAATTAAGAAAACATTAGATATTATATATAATCTATTAGATTCTGACATTGATCTTAAACAGCGCTGTCCTCTAGTTACCACGGATATTATTAAAGCGTTAGATCTATGTTTACATTCAACTATATTCAGTTTTCGAGGGGATTTATACAGACAGACAGAAGGTGTAGCTATGGGATCACCAGTTTCCCCAATTGTTGCTAACCTCTTTATGCATTCATTGGAAACTAGTGCCATCTCATTATGTTCTCAGGCACCAAAAGTATGGTTAAGATATGTAGATGACACCTTTGTCATTATAAAACGGGACCATTTGGATGAACTGTTTAAACTTATCAACAACTTTGATAGAAAAATCAGGTTCACCGAAGAATTGGAATCTCCTGAAAACAAATTACCTTTCCTAGACTGTTTAGTTGAAATGAAAGATTATGATAGCTTAAAAATTAGTATATTCCGAAAGTCGACAAATTCAGGAAAATTTCTAGATTTTAAATCGGCACATCCACACTCGACCAAAGTGACAGTAGTCAAAAATATGATTACAAGAGCTCAAAAACTTGTCACTGAACAAAATGATGTGAAAACGGAAATAAATTTAATTACATCTACCCTAATGATGAACAATTATCCAAAAGATTTTATTAAAAGAATAATTAAGAATGAAAGAAAAGACGACATTGTTAATACAAAGAGATTACAGAAAAAGGAATGGGTTAACACAGTGGTGATCCCATATCGGAAAGGAGTTTCGGAAGATATTCGAAGAATCTTAAATAATCAAAATATAAGAGTATTTTTTCGAACAAACAATACTCTAAGATCAAAATTAGTAAGAATTAAAGATCCAACACATAAAGAAGAACAACAAAATTGTGTTTATGAAATCAAATGTAGTGACTGTAATGCAACGTATGTAGGTGAAACATCAAGACAACTGAATGTGAGGGTGAAGGAACACAAACAATGCTTGAAACACATTCCTAAATCCTCAGATGATGTAAGGAAACTGGAGAACAAATCAGCGATAGCATTACACTCGATAGAATCGGGTCATACAATTGATTTCGTTCACACAAAAATCCTTCAAAAAGATTTCAATTCTTACAAGGAAAGACAAACAGCTGAAGTCCTATACATTTGGGCTAATCCAAACAATATTAATAGGAGAGATGGAATACAATTAGCAGTGCCATGGCAGCTAATCATTAATAAGTAATAACCTGAACTCCTTAATGTTTTTATCTAATTCGTATTATCTAAAATGACAACAATTACACTCAATGATTCTAATCTGTTGTCTTATCGGAATTTGTTAAAGAATTCATTGGAACATTAAAAATGACACATACATACAGTCAAAAATTACGATCTTCAAATTTCACCTTTATATTTTATTTTTATTTTGTTTAATTATCTTCATGTTATACATACAGTGACAGATATGATTCATTTCATATATATTACAAATTGTACGTTTTTCTTATAAATTCACTGATAAGAGACAATATATAATGTGAATGTAATTTTCTCCTCTCACCTCTTACGTTTTCTATACAATATGTTATATGAACACTCATCACTTCACATCACACACCTCTTACACACTAGTACATATACCTAGTTTAGACATTGTTAACGTTGATTGGATGACCTATTCAGTGTATAATGAACTCAGTGAACCATGTACCTATTTATATTCGATAATTTTGATGTTTGATTATAATTCCTTGAAAAAGCTTGGACCAGATTGCCAGGCGAAACGTTGGATTTACTACAAATTCATTCGCTGAGATTTTACAAATATTTAATGTCTTATTTAATGTCTTAAGGCAACATTATAGTTTCAGATAATTTATGATAAGTAAAATTATAGAAAGAAGCGGAGATCTTTCAAAATGAGCTTTACTCACAAAGTGAAACCAACTAAAAAAAATCACAAAACACCAATCTACAATGATTAGCCGCTTAAACCTAGTTCGGAACTTATTTATGGCATCCATTTATGATCCTAAATTGGATTACTCAATCAAAAATCAGGAATCGAATATCCTGTTTTCGATATAATGTAAGGGCAGAATGCTCATTACCGAAAAGATTTAGAGTTGAAACAGTTATTCCTTGTTTTCTGATTGATTTAGTTTAAACAAGATTCAATTTATAGTAATCGCATGAAGAATATAACAAGGAAAATGATGTAAATCACACCACACTGAATAACATATCAGAACTACTAGGATAGGTGTAAAGTGAGGATGAACTTTTGTGAACACATGAAGAGAATTTCAATTTTCGTATTGTCAAGGCTTCAATAAACTGTAGTATACGTCCCTGAACTCTACACAACAGTGCAAAGACCCATTTCATATCAAACCTATGGCCCGTCTCAGCCTAATGTTCAGGGAGTGAGAAAGACGTTTATCTAGTCGTTGAAATGTATTCAATTTTTAGACACCGAGGTATAAGTTCTTCTAGCCCTACATATGAATCGCAATTCCTTCCTAGGAATGTGTGCCTCTGCATCAAGTTGATAGACGCAATGAGATATGACACACTCATTCATATGTTGCTTGGGTTGTTGGTGAAACGTTGATCTTGACCTTTCGATAATGATTAGAATCAAATGACCCAATAAGAGTAGAGAACAAACATCCATCATCTTCTATCGCCAAACATATCTTGGAAGCAGGCCATAAGATTGATCTTAACACGTCTTTTGTGATGTTGTATAAAAGTGTGAAAGGGTTTATACTAAAGTTTACCGAAGCCTTTGCCATACGAAAATTCTAACCCCCTTTGTGTATTCAAAAACAGTTTGTCCTCACCTTAAACCTAACCTGGTAATATTAGCTTATTATCCAGAGTGATTAGGTTTCAAATTGTTTTTCGTATTATTTTCTTTATTATCTTTGTCTCCTTTTACCCTCCATTTCTAGTTTAATTGACCTTTTATTTTTATATATAAATGTTCTTAACAAGTATATGTGTGATCAGATTGTTCGGAATGAATTGGGCTAATATATCACATAGTTCTGATAATCTTCGTCTTCTTATTACACTACCGATAATGATCAGTTTATCTGCGTGAAAGTCACGCTGATCACTGATTCAAGTCTTTGTTGAAGAGAAAGACTATTTGAGCGCCTCTCAATGGCCAACATTGAAACGACTGTAGTCTCGTTTTACAGCTAACGATAAATTTCGATAGTATGATGAATATTGAAAGAATAATGATCGGTTTAAGTATTATCGAAATATGTGCTCAATATGTTCAAGTGCACACTAAGGTCCGAAGGCGAAGTCGTACTGCCGACTGTACAGAGGTGTGACAGCAGTAAGGTGTTTCCTTCAGACAACCAGCATGACAGCGATGCTGCCTTCCCACAAGGAGGGGTGGGGTTAGAAAAGGTCGACCCTAAAAATGCAAACCTCGCCTTATCCCACGGATTTCCGTCTCCGGCGGTAAGGTCCTTTGAAGAACGGAGCTAACACGTCAAA
>NC_031502.1:8804536-8813582 GCF_000237925.1 Schistosoma mansoni | reverse complement strand
TTTTGTTTACGAGTTTTTATTCACATCCTCCCCCGTCAATAATAAATAGCTGTTCACTCCTCCCTTTTTTGTGTGGCAGTTCACGCTAGACTGAAGGTATTTAGGCTTCAGTGTAGCGTGAACTGCCACACAAAAAAGGGAGGAGTGAACAGCTATTTATTATTGCGGGGGAGGATGTGAATAAAAACTCGTATACAAAACCCTATCATTCAAAAAGAATAACACCCACCCCCGCATTAAGAAATAGCTGTCTACCACTTCCCCTTTTACACATCTTAAACCTGCTACCCAATAACATTAGTAATTTTAGAAATTGCTGAAAAATTCCCATTATATAATTGTGTTTTCATTTTAGAAATGGTATAATCCGTTATCACTACTGTTTTTATATGGATGTGAAAGTCAGTAAACTATGTAGCGGTTTCTTTCTCAGTAATAGTGAACTACAGTAACCACACTATTGCCAGTTTAGATTCAAGTTCGAGAGTGTTCACGGTCAGAGATAATTTGTTTCCACCATGCTATATCCGTAAATGTTTGGGCATGAAATAGTGTGCACTTGAACATATTGAGCACATATTTCGATAATACTTAAACCGATCATTATTCTTTCAATATTCATCATACTATCGAAATTTATCAGAAAAGTAACTAAAAAAATGTTTTTTTAAACAGCTGACTGATTTGGTTACTCAGCTATTTGAAATAAGTTTGCTATGAATGTTTAATAATGATTCCATGTAACATAATCACTACCTAAAAGTTTTACTGAACTTAAATAACTCACTAGTTTTTGTCACAAATTCTTTGATATATTCTATTAGTTGTTCTAGCTTACCGAGATTAAATAATAACACAAATGTCGGTGGTGCTAGTAGTAGTAAGGATATAAATCGAAACACTATGGACAGTATTCGAAATTCGATGGATTATGACAGTGTGTGCCATTCTTTATATGATAATCATCAGTTGCATACTCTTGGGTGTGAGAATCAAACTAAAAGAACCGATTTTCCTGTGAGTTATTTATGTTTTCATTTTAATACTATCAAATAATTAGATTTTATAGAACCTCGTGTTAATCAAATTAATTACTAATTATTGGACACAGTTTCTTACTTTGTTTTATTCCGGATAAATTAAGAGGTATATGAAATTAATCGGCTTATAATCATTGTATTTTCCACCCAGAACCTTGTTTCAATTACAAACAAGTCTATCTAGGAATGCATAAAATACTTAGTCTGCGAAAGTCAGTCGTTCTTGGAATGAATTCAGAAAGCACAGTTTGGCTTTATTAGCATGAATCAATTGTGGCTGAGGCGAGATGTCAGTCTGTCAAATAAAGGACGTGTGTGCTGCTTGACAACCCACTCAGTACCACTTTATGGCTGTGAAACATAGTAATAGATAAGCGTAGGCTTCTGGTTTTTGAACATAGGTGACTTCGAAGCATCGGTCATGTTTCGTTGGACAGCCGAGTGTTGTGGTTAGGCACAGGGCACTAACGAGCCGCTAAATAGGCTGATCAAGTTGTGAATCTTCATCAGCTGAGGTAGTTGGAACATGTATTATGTATACCTAAATACCTTCTAGCTCGACAAGCTATACTTGCCGGTCGAGAAACAGGTCGAAAGAAAACTAAGAGCGGTCAAAACAGAAAATGGAATTATTTCATGAAGCCATCGATAATGAGACAGCCATGTTAATAGTTGCAGAGTACTAGGTTAGGATCAGCTCTATTTCTAAGACCGGTCGTTGAAGACTTGAGATGATATACTTAAGAATTAGTCAGAATGGTTCAAATAAATTCACTATCTCCTCTTGTTTGTTGAAACCTGAGATTATCTTACATTTTTCTGATCCGCTCATTCATTCTTTCTTTCAAAACCATATTGTCTATGTCTAATCTTTTGTACAGCAAGAGATGATAAGGTGTAGTAACTTGGGCCGATGCATATATATGTCAGGTTCTGCGTTGCATATAACTGACTACCTGAAGTATCCTCAACAGCACACATGGTTCCACACATAATTGAACCAATAAGTTTAGGTTTGGAGGTATGAACGATATGTACAAACTACTAAACTAAAAGCCAGTAGAATTTAATGTCAATGCAAAATTTATTGTCTCGGCAAGTGTGATAACTACTGAAGCATCACACTACTGCCAGCAACAAGAAAAGTTCTCAACAGGGTGTTGCTGAACCAGATGAAAGACTCAGTAGACGCTCAACTTCGAGACCAACAAGCTGGATTCCATCTATCTAATTACATGTGAATGACCAAATCACAACTCTACGGATCATTGTGGAACAATCAATTAAATGGAATTCATCACTCTACACCAACTTCATTGACTGCGAGAAAGCATTTGATACCGTGGACAGGACAACACTGTGGAGGCTTCTTCGATACTACGGCGTGCCTGATAAGATAGTCAATATCATACCGAGTTCCTATGATGGATTAAACTAGCAAGATGGTGCATGGAGGGCAACTCACTGACTCGTTCGAGGTAAAGAGCGGTGTCAGACAAGGTTGCTTACTCTCACCCTTTCTCTTTCTCCTGGTGATCGACTGCATTATGAAGACGTCAACATCTGGAGGGAAGCACGAGATACAATGAACAGCTAGGATGCAGCTGGACAATTTACACTTCGCAAATGATCTGGCTCTTCTATCACACACGCAACAACAAATGCAGGAGAAAATGACCAGTGTAGCAACAGCAGCCTCAACAGCAGTAGGTCTCAATATAGACAAAGGGAAAAGCAAGATTCTCCGATACAACACAACATGCATCAGTCGAATCACACTTAACGGAGAAACTTTGGAGGATGTGAAAACCTTGACATATCTGGGCAGCATCGTTGATGAACACGGTGGATCTGATGTAGATGTGAAGGCGCAGATCGGCAAAGCAAGAGCAGCATATTTACAATTGAAGAACATCTGGAACTCAAAACAATTGTCAACCAACACCAAGATCAGAATTTTCAATACAAATGTCAAGACAGTTCTATTGTATGGAGTGGAAAGTTGGAGAACTACGGAAGCCATCATCTAGAAGATACAAGTGTTTATTAACAGTTGTCTACGCAAAATACTTCGGATCCGTTGGCCAGGCACTATCAACAACAAACTACTATGGGAGAGAACAAACCAGATTTCAGTGGAGGAAGAAATCAGGAAAAAGGGTTGGAAGTGGATATGACACAAATTGAGGAAAGCAGCCAACTGCGTCACAGGACAAGCTCTCACATGGAATCCTCAAGGCCGAAGGGAAAGAGGAAGACCAAAGAACACATTACGCCGAGAAATAGAGACAAACATGAGAAGAATGAACAAAAGTTGGATAGAATTAGAAAGGAAGGCTCATGACAGAGTGAGTTGGAGAATGCTGGTCGGCGGCCTACGCTCCTCCATTGGGAGTAACAGGCGTAAGTAAGTAAGTAAGCACAATTTATTTGACTTCACAATTCACAGTTATTTACCATTGACTTTATGATCATTCAATCTATCTCATCCGTTGACTGAATACTTTTTTACTTCCCTCTCTTTTATCATGGAGTCCTAACTCGATAGTCGATTATTCCATATTGTATCCTTTTAAAAACAAAATCCATGGGTTTCGTACCCCGAATAATTATTAGCTGTAGTAACACTGCATGATTTTATTTATTTAAAATAAATGTATTATTAGCCTTTTTACAGTTGAATTGAATCATGTTTGACAAGTGGTTTTTTTTTTGTACAAGAGATGTGGTGTCTATAATTTCACTAATATTGGACTCTCAGTGATAGAATGAAATTAAGATTCGAATAATATACAACAAATATGTAACATTTGGACTGTTCAGAAAATTATGGACTATTTAATAAAGTACTATTTAATGCATAGAATTGTATAAATTCTTATTGTCAGGTCACTTTAATAGTCTTAAACCTGAAATCAGGCCTATTAATAGCTAGCTTAGGTCGTAAAACAAACTTTCATAGAATAATTTTAGCATTAAATTTGTGTACCATAACGTATGCTTTTCTCAAAATGACATTTCTAAATCCCTAAATAATACCATTTATCCTCATTTTATGAATAAAACTGTCATTTAGAAAATGCCTATTATATTAACTGGAATCAATAGTTATAAACCAAAATAGGACTAAACAGAGATGGATGATGGCAAGCAGTGAAATCCAGGAGGCGCGTTTCGTTCCAAACGCAATCTTAACATCAAACAACCATTATCAATGAATGTAATAAGATTAGATTATGTTCAATATGATGTTTTTTCTCATTGGAACTTGACTTACTTATGAACTTATTATTCCATCTAATTAATTAATAACTTTCATTAATTACAGGCAAGAATTCGACCTACATTAAATCTTCATTAACAGCTAAAACTATTCTTCACAGTTTCTTATATTCAGTAAGTTAGTAAAAATGTTGATGGTTGATTTTTCACGGTAATTAAATATTCGAAATATAAATCCAGACTCAAGTTACTTAAAAAACTAATAATTCATTTTTTCTCGAGATGGAATAATAATATAATCTAATATTCGTAAAATTACAGTCGGTCGGTCGTATTCAACTGAGAACGTGTCGTGAATCTGAATTCGTCGAATTTCTACATCTTACATCAAAATAAATAAAAGGTTGATATTAGAGTGATAAGTTAAAGAGATTAAACGATAATGACTGTAAAGCCTTTTCTCGCCTGTGTGGATCCTAATCTATTGACACCTCGTTTTACTAGAGGATGTACAAAGAGAAAGATATAAGTGAAGGAATGGTTAGTATCTAATAAGATAACGCTTACCAAGAGTTTCCAAGATTTATAATGTCTATCTACAAACATATTCCTAATGACCTCTAAAGATTCACCATACACCTTATTAACTGCCTTCACCACTCCCTGCAACGCAGTAAAAACCTTTTTTAAATGTCCGGGAAAGAATAATGGGGAACAGTAAAGACCAGTAGGTTATATACAAGAGTTTATAAATCGTAACAATAAATATAGAATAATTCCAAAAGCATGTGGTCTCCTTATACATTAAGTCAAACGAAAAACGTTATTTTAATCAATAAAACACGAGACGATCAAAAGAGATCAGATGGAAACACTATATTAAGATAGATGACCTTCGACACTTTTTATTACGGAGTTATCAATAATACAAACTCCATGGGATTTCAACTAGATGTTTCAGTATTATTCATGCCTTAGGCTCAAATTAACAATTCTACCTTTAGAAGGATTAAATATGAGACCACTCTCAGGAAACCATCACTCATAGAGCGACAAGAACGCATTCATTTCGAGGAGATTTGAAGAATCAGAAATTGCTATATGTCCTATTAGATTATCCGCATACTTAACAGAAGTGTTTTCTGTAGGATATGACAGATTACGTATAAAAAATTGAGAAAACGGAAAAATAGATCCTTGTGGCACACCTTTTTGATATAGTAAAGACGTAGAATACTTCCCTCCGGAGAGGTAAGAACACACATACTTGGTTATCCAGCTGTCATTGTTAACTCTGGCAAACTTGTTTGATAGTAGTAGTTTTGAAACAAAGTTACAGGTAGAGGTATAGTCTTGAAATACGCATCAAACATACTTCTTACCCTTTTACAAACCGAAAATTATATTATGATGTAGAACAGCAGCATTCTAAGTATTTCTCTTTGACTTTTACTCAAACTCATATTGATCAGTTTACTCCTTTAATGCATATTGAAGTAGCATTAGTTTTCCCACCGTTTTAAGAAAAGGTAAAGTTATTGCTTTAGGTCTTTTTTTTCACTCTTATCGCCAGATACCTTCTTTGGTATCGGGATCATCTTTATCTCTCTCCATATTTTTGGTATAAAATTAGTTTAAAAGAATTCACTAAAAGTGGTCGTGAATGGATGACATATAACATCAGTATATTTTTAAAAAACTGTTTGGTTCAGATCCTAAACAGTGGGACTAGTTAACCGAAGGGAGATATTTCCGAAAGCCAGTTTCAGTAAAAATTCAAATACAACTCTTCCTTTAACTTATGGAAAAATGACATCAGATGATCGACCTGCAAATTGTTTATTTACATCACAAAAATCCAGTTGAGCACTTTCACTAATGCGTCTCCCAGCTGTAAGCTTTTTAAATAGTTTCTGCATAGTAGAAGAGTTTTTACAAGATAGGAGTATCTGAGTGAACATCGAATTCAGACGTGTAATTTCTTGGTTTATTAAACCATTTAACTTTCGAACTTCAGTAGTATTTTTATCCCCATACACTTTTCATTCTTCCCTCCGAAATCTTTTTAGTTATGGTAATGTAAGTCGGTCAAAACATACAAAATTAGTTTCAGTGAGATAACAAATATCAAAACAGGATTTAAGATAACAAGTGGCAACATCAACGATGTTTTCAAAATAGTCATTTGTAAATAAATCCCAGCTTGTCTTACGAAATGTTTTTCAGATATTGGATATTCTCCTCTGAATAGTTTTTATTTTTTACTTTTTCCATCTGGTGTAAGAGTGTACTATACCCAAGCTTACCATATACTTTAGGCAGAACACATATTACTAAATCGTTAATGAGAACTAAGTATAAATGCACATCCGGATGAGTGGGAAAATCGACTACATTTTGGTAACCTCAAGATGAAAGAAAGCTATATTCACTAGAACTAAAATTACCACTTATAACTGATAGCGAATTATTGAAGCGAGTAACAGGAATTTCAGTGAATTCATCATTGAAAACAGATGATGCATATGAAATGCAGTCCGAAGTCACATAAATGTTGATAACATAAACATAACTGCACCTGCTCAAGTGTTTTGGATGACATCTTAAAGTTAAACTGTCGATAAAATTGAGATTGATGGTTGCTGATCAATTACAGTCTTAAAAATCAATGGGAAGATTCAAACAACCAATGCAAATGAGTCGATAAAGTCGTTTGAAAACTTAAAACATGCGAAATTGGATCTACATCAGTCCACGTTTACAAATGTAACTACACCGTCACCACACTTTTCCTTATTGTTTGATCTGTCCCGATAATAAATATTGAAACCATGTAGTGATACTAAACAATCGTCTTGTAAATGTTTTAACTAGTATTCTTGAATTGTGATGACACCACGCTTATGATACATGTTTGGACCTAGTACGGACCGAAGATAACCCACCTTACCAATTAGTGATCGGAGGTTGAAAGTTAGCAGATCACGCATCGACACCTGATTAACGTTCATTATTTTCAATGCCGGCCACTGAGGTGTCTCCAGGTGTGCTTTTTAGTACCTTGTAAAGAGATGGGTTATAAACATTTATGTGCACGCTTGAATAAGTTGTGCATTTAATAGACATAATTAGTGTGCTAAAATGAACAAAAAATTAACCTAGTGAAATATTTAGATGGTGGGAAGAATCGGTAGCCCAGATATTTAAGCAAGCTGCCAAGTATTATTGAACTTCTAAAATCTCCTTTTTTAGTGGTATAAATTCAATAAGTCAAATGAAAGGAATATGGTTTTATGTAATATGACATCATGTACAACTGTCTATGTGTGATTAGTTTTATTGATAATTGAAAATATTTGAATGATGTATATAATCAAGCATTCAAATAAACAAACGACCTTCTCCACAACTGAAATTCGATGCTTATCGTTTTGAGATGACAAGTAATAATGGTAACAGATGAATTCGAATATATGAATAAACTTTTTGTTACATTACATGATAAAAATATGCTGTTAGACGAGATTCTAGTAGTGCGATATTGATAACTGTTCCTTGATATGTTCTTGGTCACATTTTAAAAAGTTTTTAGTTGTAATTCACACACCTTACCTGAAATTATTGTCACGACGATTGAGATTCATAACCCCTATTGATAAAAATTTGGAGCATGATTGTAAATATTTGATTATAAGTGATAGGTATCATTACCAAGTCTTGATTTGATAATTTTGAATAAATTGAGCATTGGGTAGATTGTTTTAAATAAATTATATATTTGTAATATCCCAATGAGTAGAAAAATTAGATTTTCTGACGTTTCGTGACTCAGTGTAAGCCACTTCTTCAGAGAATAAATAACCAAATTAACATTAATCCAAGTTTAAATAGTACAACGGAACAATCAAAGAATATTAGGTGATCAATCAAAAACAGGTCTGAATAAATCACTGTCACGTCATTTCATTTATTTATTATAAGTGATAGTATATGTGTGATCAGATTGTTCGAAATGTATTGCGCTAATATATCACATAATTCCGATAAACTTCGTCTTCTCATTGCATTATCGAAATATAAGTGATAGGTTAACCTGTATTTTAAAATGTGTGCTTATTTAATTAGGAGCACACTTTGTGTAGCCTTTATGAATTTGTTAATTGGCTGTAAATAGTACATTGTTGTAATCTGATTATGGTTGAAATCCATCTGACATAAACTGTTTTGATCGGATGCCGAAATTCGAAATTTTATTTGAATTCTCAGATGACTCAATTGTCTTGTAGTATAGAATTTGAACTTGAAAAAGTGCCACATCAATCCTATTCGACTGTCATATGATACTACTGATTGGTTAAAGATACTGAAATGACAGGTTGAATCAATTCTTTTATTAATCACATAGAAATAGAACTTAGTTTGTTCAGTTATCCTGAAAAGGGAAAATTGTTTTTAAAAAAATGTACCCGTACAATTTCTATTTAGATGGAATGATTTTACATGTCATCCAAAGGAAACTAGACTAAATTGATAACTATTTATTGGCTATAATGATCAGTGTATTGTCAATAGATATAAATTTCTAATTACAATGGTAATTATTGTACCTAAAAACTGATAAACTTGAAAATTCATAAGGTGAAAATGATTTTCCGTTTAACTATTTACATGAGTTATCTTAACTTATCATATAACTAATGGATTTAGGCTGACAAAAATTGTTTAATGATCTGAATAATTAGCCGTGGTAACCCAACGCAAATGGTACAGTCGATTAATGCTAA
>NC_031502.1:8788533-8804336 GCF_000237925.1 Schistosoma mansoni | reverse complement strand
ATATATATATATATATATATATATATATATTAGCTATATGAGTAGTAAACTGGAGCTAATGAATTATTGTATCCTGATATTCTCGTATTATACTAAACAAACACCACTGAGTAAAGCCACTATTATTATTATTATCATTATAATTATTTTTATTAACATGTGCTAATTGTTAAAGTAATCCTACTTATGTGTAACTCATGTAGACGACAAACAAGACACTGAAATCTAGATTCTTGATGAACAAACATTAGTTGAATTTCATTGGTCTAATGCCAACCATGTCGACCAGCAGTCAATGAGTCGAATAGTTTTACATGTTCATTGTCGATATTTTTCTAAAATGCATATTATCAACTTATGAAAAAGACTGGTGAAGTCTACTTAATTAAATTCAAATACTTTATAAAATATATAAAAGCATAATGTTTCACAGAAGAATTATTATCGGTAGCTTTCTGTTTAATCACAATCATTGAATCCTCACAAAATACAAATATTATGATTGTGTTGATTGATGACATACTTTGAAAAGGCGTTTCGTGCTGATTATTTATTAAATTATCCTAAAAGTTGAGACTTCAGAGAAAAGGTATATGAAAACTTACTGTTAACTATTTACAGAGTAAAATTAAACGAGTATCATATAAAATAGAAGGAATGTTGCTGGGGTTGACTGGACAATAAAATAACTATGAATACAGTGTCAAACTTCGTTATTTCTATTTCTAACGTTCAATTTTAGTTTATTATTATTATTGTTTTTAATTTCAGAGACTTTATTTCGGATAATTAAGCTATGGATAAATCATTTGTAATTTTAGATTGGAGGGAGAAATAATACAGTGGTAAATCTTTGGACTATTATTATTAACTTTTTCATTATAATCGGGGATACTTCAGCTTTTCAATAGTTTGTAAATTATATCATGGTATCTTGCATCCGAATTTCTGGACAAAAGCCTGATGCAGCATTTTCATGTTTGTTAGATATGATTATTATTGACAGTAATTATCTTTTTCAAATATTCAGTCGTTTTGATGCACCGAAGATTTCATAATATATTACTTATTGATATCCTTTTTCTGCTAACACTATAAGTGGCATTTTGATGCCTTCATTGTTTTTCATTTAGTCATCTCTTTTCTGTCTTTACTCAGCTTGACTCTAATCAGATTATTTGTCTTCAGTTTATCTATATTTCTAGACGATATTATTACTAACAGTCGTTAGCCCCAAGTTATATATATATATATATAATAGTATGCTTTAATTGAAATCATTTATCCTCAGTACTATTTCTTTTACTGAAAATGATTGTAAGTATTAAAAAATATGCAATTATTTACATCAGATTTCTTTTGAAACTATCCATCTCAGCTGTTACAGTAAATAAATTTGGATAATTGTGTTAATTTTATTCAAAGTTAATCAATAATAGAATCGTTCCGACAGCATATGGTACAATCTAGGGTTTTTATATAGTTCTTTTTATAAATGCAAACTTTGATAACTTATAGTATGTACCTCTGAAGATGAAGAAAGTGGATGAAATTTTCTTTCTTTTTAAGTATACCATATAATAGATAGTTTAGTAAAGTAGCGTCAGTATCTAATCTGAAGACCGTTCTACTGTTTAGAGAAGGTAGATTAAAATGGTGTTGATAACAGGTTTTTGTTATGATTAGAGAACGAAAAACGAAGACCTTAGTATGTTATCCGGCGTCTTAATATGTCTAGTTTGCATTTAGTGTATAGGAACCTTTTGATTATTCTAAGCAAAAATTTCATTTCCTTATTGATAGTTTCCTGATCGAAGATTTTCGCTGTATACTTTGAGCATAAATTATATGCTCATATATATTATATTTAATAAGACATTGGACAATTTCCCTACAAAACGCTGGAGATATCATAGTAGTCTTGGTGAGCAGAAACGATTTTTTAAATAAAGTATATGTTACGTTCGTTAGGCCTCATGCTTAAATAGTCATCTTTCTAGACATTATGCTCAGTGCAAACTTCAAGAGAAACTAACTGATTAGTTTCTTCATGCGCATAACTTTAGTTTATCATCTAGGACTTAATTGATTATGTGGAATAGCTGCGTTTTAAATCAATGCACCCGTCCTCCTATTCATCATTTTACCGATTTGTCTCTGACCTCATAACCATGCACTGTATCTATAATATAAGGTCAAATATGGTGAAATGATCTGAAAAGTCAGTTAGTGCTCATGCATAAAAAGACAAAGATAATGGTTACTTTATATGATATAATGGTCTTGATGATCATTTTAGTGTACTCTGTGGACAACTTTCGTATAATCTCTCATTAGTATATTCTAACCAATTGTTTTTTCTTGTCAGTAAGGCTTCCCTGGAACGCTCAGATATCATCAACCGTTTCTTGCTGACCCAAAATTTTGTAGAAGTATAGATAACTTCCAAAATATCTTGCCTGTAATCTCTGTTTCCCATTACCACAATGAAAGAAATATCTACGGTATTTTCACCATCTCTTTTCAGTCTTACATTGATGAAAGAATGATTAATTCATCGACTAAGTGTTACCTGGGGACGAAATTCTGATTGTGTTAATGTCATGTACATAGATACGATAAAAATGAGATTTAAGACACTAAAGACTATAAAGCAAATGTTCACTGAGCAGTTCATGAAGGTATAGTAACCAAATAGTCATTTGGAACTTAAACAAAACATATATATTTTCATTCAGTATAGTAGGAAGCAATTTCTTATAGATATAAATGCTACGTTCTGACCTGCACATGAGTAGGAATGAAGCATTTTCAAACTTATGTTCTCAGTAATTTTATTCTTACATGTTTTAAAACTATTTATTACGGAGTTAACGGGGAATGTAAACTGTTTTGCGTGAGAGACGCGGCTGCTGGATCTCACTGCTAGCCACTATCCATCTTTGCTTACCAAGTAATTGTTTTTTTTCACATAGTATTCATTTTCATGTGCGTCACAAGTATTCTGAGGCCGAACTGCCTTAACCTGACCTAAATTTAATCTTCATACTAAAACTCACGTTTTCTCCATAGTTTAATTCGCATGGTCATAAAACTGAAGTGTTGTAGAGTCCAGTTTGCTTTTTATTATTTGTCGGTTCAGGAAATGTGTTTGTCGCTATTTTGCAAGACTATAAAAAAAACCCAGTTTGTAATGGATGTGGATATTTTAATCTAATTGTGAGTTAAATCTGTTTTTTCTTTAATATATTCCCTAGGCTCTTTAATGTGTTTTTATATTCATTTAACTTTAATTGAAATCTGTTCTAGTCTGAAAATTTCGATTTTTGGTTGGTCTAATCTGAGAAGTAAGAATTTTATTGATTCACACATTCAATTCCATAATGTAAATTAGGAAGTATAATTAACTAGACATTTTGTTAACTTGAAATCGGTGGTTTGTTCTCTGTGTAAAATGCAGTAGTTATAAACATAAATAAGAATAATATTTTGTTCTAATATCTGTAGAAATGACCCTTATTCATTAATCTTTAAATCTCTTTGTAACTGGTGAACTAGATGAGATGGATCATGAAGTCAGTTGATATATAATTGATTAAATAACAAGTTATTACGCTACATGTCGCTACGTGTAAGTCGATTCCCATACTGATGCCATTCGAATAACATTGTGTTTGCAATACTTTATACGGATTTTCATAATATAAGTCATTGAACCGATAGTTAACAGACTTATGTTTATCAGGTCAGATCAGTATTTTGATAGCTCATATATATTGGCAAGGTGGATTCTGAAATATATTGTTGTGGTAGGTATTATCGCATTACACGACCTCTACTTCGTAACCACATGAAAATATACTTCTTGTATTATGCGATACCTACTGTTTAACATATTATTCTAACCAAATAAACTTAGTGGAACGTACTGACAAATTAATGAGATCTCATATTTGCAGTATTGGGTACAATGTATGAAAATTAGTTGAGTATGAACGTACCCATCGTGATATCTGATGAGGATCACAAAATGCATCAGGAAATCAGATGTATTTAATCACCACTATAAAATCTGAAAATGTTGCTTACATCTTTAAAGTGTGCTGTCAATATTCTTTTGTTCAAACGAATGATTAACAAATTCAGAGTGAACTGTGGTGAAACATGATATGTCTGAGTGGAACATGCACGATAATTGGGAAAGGATCTGTACTGATAATATACTAATCTCTTAAAAATAGTACTGCTATCCCCCTCTCCAACCTTATATCCCACTGATCTGCAGAATATAGAAAGATAAAACTTGGCCTGAGGCTAACAAGAATATATTTTAGGGAAAGATACCACTCTTTTATATACAAATTCATTTTTTCGTGATAACCAATTAAGTTTATGTAATTATTACTTAATTGAATATTAAACCGAATATACACACAAAAGAAATTGTCATTATACACTGGAATGTAATATTGAAGTAATCAATTAAGGGAATTGTCAGAATACAGTCGGATATCACTGTAAATGATTTTCATTATTTAGCTACAATATCACTCATGGTTGCTTCTCGTCATGTACCCTGAAAAGTTCTTTTCTTTAGGTCGACATGAAATACATTTAGCATTCTTCATTTTTGTGATTATCATTATAAAAAAAATCATTTTTTGACTCCGCTGAATTAATAAAATTATGTTCCAGCATATGGAAATCCCAAGCGAATCTATATAGTAGGAATCATTGGATAGAAATACGTTCAGCTCTTTTAAATAAATAAAAAACTGAACATTGTAACAAAACTTAAAATTTTATTACTGTTTATTGAAAGAATTGATATCGTTTCAGGATAGAGAGAGATAAGTATTTCAATAAAAGAAAAACATGGTATTTAAAACCCTTACAATCATAAATTAACATTAATTGGATACAATGAAGAATAAATAAAGCAAATCGTTACTGTAGAAATCAGAATGACCTCATTTTCCTTGTCTATTCATGGATAAACCAACTAGCAGTGCCGAGTTCACTTCCATAGTCCTAAAGCACATGTGTCGTGATAGATGTTGTTTATATGTTGTACGAAAGAAATGTAGTTTCTATTCAAATAGTTTTTTTATTGAAATAAGGAAGTCTAGAAGGGAAGTCTTTGTAATAACGCTTTTTAAATTCACAAAATATATTGCGAATAGTATTGAGCAAATGTTCATAACGGTTTTGCATGAATCAAGGTCTATGTTGTATTTAACTATGGAAGTAATATTTGAATACACGAATCTAGTAAGCAAACTACTCAGACGCAAAATGCTGCTTTTGTCGACAATCATCAGTCATCTTTTATTCTGTGTCAAACATGCCTTTCGAGGAAAAGAATAAAAAGGAATACACTACCAATAACGACCTACAATGTTGTCTGTATTCAGTTTTGGTGATGTTTTTCATAATCAACTAATTATGTATTTCATAATACATTCCGTGAATCAATGTGCAATCGCCATCGGTTTGTCTTCAAGCAAACAATATAACGGTTTGAAATCGAGTTCATCAAAGTGTACTGGGTAGAAGAGTTATACAACAATGAAATGCTAGAAATAACTTACTGAATTATTTACCAATATGTGTTTATTTGCACATAAATCATTGGAAGATTTTGAAACACTGTTATATCAATGTATTAAAACTTTATGAATCTCGCATTAGTGAACTCGATATGCTAATTAGTGAGTAACTATATTAAGGACTAGAAAAGTTATGTTAGGCTACTGAAAATCCAAAGAACTAAGTTTCTTTTTTTAATAGTTTTACAGTCCATACGAAAATGAGATCACAAATAGATAAATAAATGATTCCTGAAAGCAACGACGAAATACGTGTGTGTAATTACGTTAAGTTGAT
Source organism: Schistosoma mansoni (assembly GCF_000237925.1). Taxonomy (NCBI): domain Eukaryota; kingdom Metazoa; phylum Platyhelminthes; class Trematoda; order Strigeidida; family Schistosomatidae; genus Schistosoma; species Schistosoma mansoni. The sequence goes on along the minus strand of NC_031502.1, from coordinate 8,798,450 downwards.
TAATCAGTTGACAAACGGAGTCATAGTAACTATATGGGATCTTTTTTTCTAATTAATAGCATGCGATATTATTTTCCTCATTATTATTTAGGCTCAGTCTGACATAATTATGAAAAATATTAATTATTTATGAAAATGTCAACTCAGAAAACAATGTGTACAAATACATGCTGAATACATTATGTCTTAATGTTAAAGCAGTTGACGTCATAGAAAATATGTAAACATAACAATTGTGGAACTATAGTTATCAGTTCTATGACTTGGTCACGTAGACTTTTTTTTAACTCATTATGAACTATTTTCAATATGACTCGACAGTTCAGCAATCACTGAGGTGTTATTGACTTTGCTCACTGATTTCGACAATAATTTTGTTTGGTTTTATAATCCTAGTTAGACAACTCTGTCAACAGGTATTTGAATTATGTTATATAATCTTATTAGCCTTTATTTAATTAAATAGACAAAATAGAAAGATAATTTGAATAACCAGAAATTATACACAACTTTCATAAATATGTAGTTTTCCGATGACTGTGTGTAATCAAAAGCTTGACTTTTAACTATCTATATTTCGTAACTCATTATCGGTGTTAAACTGCTTATCCCAAGCTAAAGATTTTACTAACATCTCTTCATAAAAATTTAAATAATTGCTACACTTTCATAGGGAATTTTATTGATTGACATCAACTAGGAAACACTTTACGACTTAACAGGCGTTGATCTGAGTATAAAAGTCTTCATAAAAATGCACTTACTAACCTACACAACTGGTACAAAAGCTTCAGATCACTGAGTTGACATTTAGTGCTTCAAATATAGGACTTCACTCAACTCTCAATACAGTAGTAAAATCATCCAATACCATTAGGGATTATGGTCCCAATTTCGAAGTTATATAGTTACAGATTTTGTCATCCGAAATTATTTAGTGAAGAAGTTATCTTTAAGATGAGTCTATCATTACACACTAATTAGCTAAGTAATTCATTTCCCCCTAGTATGTTGCAAAATATGAATTCACATAATCACAATTATTCCCATTAATCTTACGTCAATAAACTTAAGAGTACGTTGAAACTAGCACACTAGAAATATTTAATTGTTTAGAAAGCACTTAAAATATGCCAAACTACGTGATGAACTTATTCAGACTCATTGCTTCATAAACATCACTGTGTCACTGTGAATGTGCTAGGTTTCATGATAGTTATTCATCATACTAGTTAGTCAGAATTTTATGGCATTAGATTCATGTTACGGAATGGTACATTTTTTACTTAGTTTTAATTGAGAAAGTTGTCACAAATTATCGTATAACTATCAGCATGGGGTTGTGGAGATTGTTGGGTTTTTGATTGAGATCATGAACCGATCAATGTTAAACCACCATTGAGAACCTAAAAGTATTCGACGGCCGTTCCGTCCTAGTATGGGACTTCTCAGCAGTGTGCATCTACGATTCCGCACACGGGATTCCAATCTAGGACCTTCAGTCTCGCGCGCGAGTGCTTAACCTCTAGATTACTGAGTTGACGTCCAGCGGTGCTAATGTTTAACTTCAACCAATCCACAAAATCGAGCGACCCTCTTCCATTTTATAACTACTCATAATGAATCAGTTGAATAAGTTCAGTGATAATATTCGTAGACAAAAAGTCATGTCAAAAAGATAAAACTGAATCCGTTGACTTTACTTTCCCGAATAAATCCTACAACTAAATAAGTTTGATTTATTGACTTTATAAATCAATATCTCATTTTTGAAACTATAAGAACTTGATGTGTAAAGTGTTACACGACATTATGACTCTCGATTCGTTCCTTTTTATTTATAAAATGTGAAAATGGGAATTTTCACTATATTGAAAGGGGTTTTAGTTTGGTAATTATTCTACAGAAAGTCAACCATATCTCACCTATGAAATTTACTTCTTTAACTTTGAAGATCTGCTAACGACCTTTTATTATCATTTAATATATTCTTCTGAATTTTAAATATGATGGACTATCAGTCTACTACCTCTTTAAGACACATGTGTTATTAACTAGGAGTAACTGTCACATAACATGACTTTTTTAGGTTAGTAAATAATCATGGTAAATGACCTGGCAACCTGCTTACATCTTATTCATTGGTTGATGTAAAAGGTAACGATATTTGTTCGTTGGATACTTTAAAATGCGATTATTTTTGTAAGCATGTGATGCGTCACCATAACTTATCTGTTCTGTACTCATGTTTAAACTAAAATAAACTCGGAATTTATTTATACATAGTTATGGATCCTGGTCAATGAACTGAGTTATTTGGGAATGTTTAGGAATAAAAAAGTGTTCCAACACCCTCAAATGAAACCACTGTCACCCAAATATTCAAAAAAGACTGACGTCAACTATTCAACAACTATAGGGGGATAAGTCCACTTCTGATTGCATCCAAACTATTGGCTTCTGTCACACATTGCAGGTTGCACAAAATCTGTAAAAGATCGACTCACGAGGAACAGACTGGTTTTCTTTCTGTTCACAGTGTACTGACTATACGTTCACCCTCCCCCAAATGTTACTTTTCCTAATATTAGTGAAGCCTTCTATGCTCTCGGATTCTCTATTAAAAATGTGTCTGAGGAGCTTATTAACAGTTAAAGGGCTCCATATGCAACTATCTCAGCCAGAGTATTGGCACACAACCACCTCTCTCCATTGTTCTATTCCAGGAGCGGTTACACGATCTCACCATTACTCTTTAACTCTGCCATCAATGAAATTCTGGAAACAACACTGGTGGAGGTAAATGGTAGTGTGTTTGTCACTTGGGGAAAGACGATTTGGTCGTTAGTATGTAAATGATATTGTCTTACTGCGTAATGATACTCAAGCTGTGCAACCTGCAAGCAATCAGTTAGCAATCAATATTTGAAGGTATGGTACGTACTTTACACCTTCTAAATACAAATTACTTTTGCAGGACAGGCAGGAGCGTATGCAGGCACTCACTCTTTGTGATGAGCCGTTGGTAGTCGAAAAGTTCGTGTAACTGAGTAGTTGTGTGAGTACAAGTGGTAGAGTTTCAGATGAGATTAATATACGTTAAATGAAAGTCTGAGAGGCTTATGCCAAGTCAGTTCATCTGTGGCGACTTCATGATGTTAGTCTGGCTGCGAAAACTTGGGTTTACAAAGCGTCGGTGAAAGCGATTCTGCTCTACTTATGTGAGACATGAGTTATTTGAGGTGAGGATGTTTAGTGACTATCCGCGTTAGACTGTCGTTCTCTTCAAAGGATCTTGACATTCAGCGAGAACTCTATGTAGTGATGCGGAGGTCAAACAGCGTGTCCAGTTTCAGTGACGATGAATCAAATAAATGACATGCACATTAATGAAATTTAACCTCACATTTAAAAGAGAAGTTAAAATACATCACATTTATTTGCTTAGTATTCCTCTTAATGTGAAAGATGATTGAAAAGGTATTTTCTGACAGCTCAATAATTTAACTAACTGATGTACGCTATTCGGTTTCTAGCAGCTGACAAGCTTTCGAATTCTCACGGTCCCTTAACTACGGTAAGTCTTGACTGCTACAGATTCCAAACTTCTTACTTATTCTTTTCTTTAAGTCATGCAGTTTGTATGAAATCGATAGCCAATCCTCAAAAATAAGCGGAACATACAAAGCAACACAGGACATTTTCGGTTTAGGTTGTACATCTTCACTATTTTTGTGTTGATTCTACAAAGTCCATCTTTTTACACATGAACAGCATTCCCTGTGTTACAAATGCTCTGTTCCACTTTTCTTTATGTTAAGAAAGGTTATTTTCAAGATAATGGAAAAATGATAGGTTATCTTCTTTAGTACTGTTTATGAAAAAAAGGAATCTGCAGCAAGTGATGTTACTGGAATTAGTTTGCATCTACCATTCGACGTCATATGCTTACATTTTCATATACCGAATAAGAAAAGCAAATGACATAATCTACAAGTAACATATCAGTGAAATTCAGTAAACGAAATATTAGAACAAAATAGAATGAATATGGACAAAAGATTAAATCAAGCATACGGTGAAAGATAAAGTGAAAACAGCTTTTTCTCACTGATTTATTCACGGGCTTCAAGTCCACTAGTTGTAAAAATAATCGAGTTGTAATGATATCATTTAAATCCCCTGTTTTACTGAGGTGAGTATATGAGGGCGAAAGTTTACAATCATAATATGTGTTGCAACCAAGGTTGCCATCTTGTGATACTGCAATATACTTAATGTAAAAAATATAAATTTCGACACATTACTAAATTTTTATGCTGATTTCTCATTGTATTAAGAGTTAAGTTCCTGTTCCTTCAGATAAATGCACCACTGTTTGAGTGAAACGAACTAGTCGCCTTCTCATTCATTTTCATCTTCAAAATTCTGGAAGAAAAAAAGTTTATTTATAAAAAATAACGATGAGGACACGAACCTTTCGATGCTATTTACATCGATTAATTCAGGGAAAAAAATAAAACTATACTAATCAAATAGATTAACTTTGCTTAAATATGAATATCGTAGAAACAATGTACTACCGTAAGAAAATTGAGTCCTAATTTTATTTTGTAAAAATTTACAACATGACGACTTAGCCATAGTAATAAATTAACTTATATTTGCCAAGGAAAATAATGAATCCGTTTAATACAATCGAGAGTAAATGTAGTAGGAAATTAGCTTGATTTATACCCCTTGAATTAAATCTCATAGAAAGATTTAAGCGAAATCGCTTACAAAGAGATAATTACTAAGCTTCAACCGTGTTACTTGTTGCTTTCATTGAAATAATCAGAAGGTAATAACAGAAGATACATTCATAAGCTATGGATTTTTCGAGGATTGTCCAATGCTTCATTGACAACATGTTCACTTTTCTCCTTGTAAATATTCCGGACATATTATTATAATTAGAATCTTGATTATTCGTCATTAATTCCGTATGAATGGAACAACTGTCACCAGAAAACAATAAAGCACATGTTATTACTATCGCCAAAGCTACATTTAACTTTGATCTCCAATGTAATTTACTTCATAACTAGCTAGATTAGATTATTTGTGAGCTTTCTAAGTTATCTAATTCTAATCAAATTATTTATATAATGCACTCAATACTATCGATAGAAAACAAATTACATTGTTACTTACAATTAGAAATAGTCCAAAGAATAAAGCTTTGATATTTCTTCATTCAAATAATCAGTCATAAAATAGTAGTCCGTGATCTGTTACATATAAAAATGTACACGTACACAAAATTCCCTGTTTAATTGGGCACTTTGAAAAATACAAAAATCAAAATCATGTGAATTACAATCTAGTCAGCGAATGTTGTGAGTACATTTTTTTTGTAAACATAAGCTGGAGCAAAAAGAGTAACCTTAGTAGTGAATATAATACGAAGCTTGATTGTTGGAGGTAGTCAACAGGAAACTCTGGAGATAAGTTGTGTGGTATTCAAAAAATGGTTGGAAAAGTGTGCTTTTAATCTTGAAGAAACTTGTGCTCCCTGTATGTTTCGAGCTCACGTTACCCAACCTCTGAGAATTTACTACCAATTTATTTGGACCTAAATCTGACCTCTTTTAGAACTGAGATGTTGGCAATTGTTTGATCACTAAGTAAGGAATGTCATATTTGGTCAGTCCTTTAGTGATGATTGAATTCTGTTGAAACGGGTCATAAGATTGATCTTAACACGGCTTTTCTGGTGTTGTACAAAATTGTAAAAGGGTGTATACTAAAGTTTACTGAAGCTTTAGCCATACGAAAATTCCAACCCCCTTTGTATATTCAAAAACAGTTTGTTCTCACCTTAAACCTAACCTGGTAATATTAGCTTATTATCCAAAGTGATTAGGTTTCAAATTGTTTTTCGTATTATTTTCTTTATTATCTTTGTCTCCTTTTACCCTCCATTTCTAGTTTAGTTGACCTTTTGTTTTTATATATAAATGTTCTTAACAAGTATATGTGTGATAAGATTGTTCAGAATGAATTGGGCTAATATATCACATAGTTCTTCTCATCACACTATCGTAATGATTCCTATCAATCAATTAGTAGTGTGACCACTAGTCTCAGTGACTGGACATTGCATGCACTACCAAAGATAATTCTTGACCAGAACAGCTAACCAATAGCGTTTCTGACAGTGAAACTGAGTGACAGATTCAAATCCTACAGAGATCATCAGTTCTACTACTAGCAGCTCTCCTGAATCAAAAAGTGCATTGAAATAGATCCAATTTATCAAGCAATCAGAGAATTCATGGACAATTATAGGACGAAAAATTAAATCAAAGGGAGATACAATCAAAATAAAGAGGTAGACAATGATAGGTTAAAGGTTAATGATAATCAATCAAGATTCAGGCCGACAGGATATTCTGTGAGTCATATGTAGAAAAATTTGAACACTTCATTTCTACTTGAAGTTTGTGCTGATGATGTTGTTCAGAAGAACAATGAAAGCTCCACGACCAAACCATCCAGCCCTGAGAACAAAAACCTTATTTAAATTATTCACATGAACTACATATCATCTCCACCATCTCATAACTCTTTTATTGTTTACTATTCTGATATAGACGATTTTATTTCAATCAACATTCGATAGGACAAGTAAAAAAAGTAGGGGTACATACTATTAATTATGCCTTTTTGTAACTATGACAAGCAATTAATATTTATTCTCTACAACTTCAGTGTATATTTAAACTTTTCCTTTCTAGTATGAAAACACAAAAATTATTGTACTGGTATACAATTTTAAAATTCTAGTCAAATTCCTTTCGGTTACTGGAAGAATTTTCTTTCTTTCCACTTTTAAAAACCACTACTGACTATTTACTACAGTTAGATTTTATGATATCTATCAGTTATCCAATGTCTGTTATATTTCCTCCTTAATGCATATTATTTTATTTGTAATTACTTAAGAAATAGTAAGGTCCTTTACTGAATAAAAGGTTGAATTCATATTACAGTATTACACTTTACTTATCACTGATTTATCTTGTATCTCCTGTAAAGTAAAAAACATTATTCATTAATATTGTTTAAGTTAGATTTTATCATAACAGTCACCAGTATCTTATTTGGTTAAATAACCAGAGTTACATGGAAAAAAAATCTTAATATTTTATCAATTTTTAAAAGTAATACTTTCTATAAAGTATACGGCATCTTTATAACTACGCTCTGTAACTACATATTGCTGCATATTGTTTATGCTTTACCAAGCAATATACATATACACATGAATCAGTATAAGCAAAGTTTTTAACATTAAATATGGTTATTGATTAAGTTGAACGATAACACTAAACGTAGAAAACATAAATAAATTGTACTGATGATAGGTATCATTGTAGTTATTATAAAAATGACAAGTTGATCAAAATCGCTTAGAGAAAACGTATGAAATGATAAGCATAATGAAAAGCACAACAACTCAGTGTGAGCTGATTCATAGAAAAATGAAAACAAAAACATTAAATTGAGTGTAAAAATTTGAGCTTTCTAATAGTAAGGTCAAATAATTAAAACTTCTACTTGATAGACTGGTTTTAATTGTATTCAAGCATGATTAAATAAAATGTTGTATTATGAGTTTTAACGGACAAGTACCAAGTGTTAAGCGTCCTCTTGTAATGATCGATTAACTTTCAGTTTATTAACCTGTCTTGGTAAATAATTTTTCACTAGAGTACTACTTAAAATATTCTAATTACAGATGATAACAAATCTTGTAATGACTGTTTTTAACTTAATCTTCAATCATTTAAAATGATATATTGCAGACGTTCATCACAATCTGTCGATGTATTATGTTAAATTCACTTGGTATTGTTTTATTGAATCTTCCCACTGATGTTTAGGACTGCAGCGGGTCAGTCTATTATTGGCATATGTGCATCGTGTGCTTATCGCCTCGATATAGCCTTAATTCTAAAGCATTATAAAGAGAGATGGATAGTGGCTAGCAGTGGAATCCAGGACGCACGTTTCGTCCTATTTGAAAGTGGTCATATGGATATACCTGCATCTCCGAGTTGATGTTCACTCTGGGATGGTACTAAGTTCAAGTCCAACTTTTAGGTAATATAACTTCACTCCATTGCACAAGCAGGTGGCTATCAGAACTCAGTAGCTAAGTGGATAACGCGATGGCGTTTTAAGCGAAAGGTATTGGGTTGGAGTCACAGAGTGAACATCAACTCTGAGGTGCAGATACATCCAGCTGACGAGTCCCAAATAGGGCGAAACGCGCATCAAACTGGATTCCACTGCTAGCCACTATCCATCTTTGCTCATAATGTCTTACATTGTTAAAAAGACATATTTTCGATTTGAGAAATGTGATGAATATTTGAGAATAACATATTATTGAATCAAGAAACAGATAGAAAATTTAGAATACAAAGTGTTTAAAACATTTATATGATACAGAATTTAAAAAAAGAACCCAGTCTAGATAATCAAAAAATATAAGCAGGGAAAATTATTGCAATAATAGTATAAATTAATATTTCAATCATTTTAGAAATTCATAGATAACTAGACCTAAAAATATTATCCACAATATAGGAGATTGATAATAAAGCTATATGGTATGTAAAATAATGAACACTTACTAGTTATAAAGTTCCATGAACAATTACATTTAACAATGGTACTACTGTGAAATATACTGAATTTGTAACTGACTAATATTAATATTAACAACAATAGTCGTTTTGTTGATGAAGTCTATTATTTCTGGGATAAAATAATCAGTATTTTAGCACTTTCCTATTCATATATAAGAAATTTCGTCTAAATTAGAGCGAATAGTTTTACAGTATTTGGACGCCGAGTTGATGTAAAACATCAAATAAGAAGAATATAATTGTAAAATCTCAGCGAATGAATTTGAAGTGAATCCTATTCAGTTGTATTTCTCCATTAAGCATTAGTTTATTGCATGAATTTCAATCTAGTGGATTTTTGCTAATGCAGATAATGGTCAACTAAAGTAATATGTTAGTTACTGTAATAATTTCGTAAGATATTTGAAGTATTTAGTTTTATAATAGATTGTAAGCTATTGAGAGAAGTTTATGAGAACATAAAATAGCTATTGCTTATCTAATTTAGCTGTAGCAGGTCTACGATAAAAAAATACTTTGTTTGTACAGTTGAAAATGTGGTGAAATTAAAATGTTTGAACAGGTAGCAATCATAACATGGTTAAAATGATTAAAAGTAATGACAAAATTACTCATGAATTTCGAATTTACCGAATGGTTAACCTAAGAACTGACAGTTCGCTTTTAATTATGATGTGTCCGTAGGTAAATCAAGCTAAGAAGTCTAAGATTGGTGAAATTTTTCTAAATGAAGTTATTCTGTTTTGAAGTAACCTTTGTCATTAATTTTTACGAATTCAGTGACTTCCGGAAATAACAGAATGCTATGAAGATAAGTCATTGCATTATGGTAACATGCACTAAAGTTTATCTGTATTTTATTAAACAAGAAGGTATAAGACGAAATCAGATTAATGTTGAATCATGTGACTCGTAAATAGTAATAAAATATATAACAACCAAGAGTTCTTTCCATATTTCAAGTTTATTTGTTGTGATACTATCGTGAACAATTTAATAATTAAATATTATATCTTCCTACCTCATATTAACCGCATTGCTATTCCCCAGCAGACTTAAAAACTACTAGATTAGAAACTTTTAAAAAAATTCACATTGGGAAATAGTTTATAAATTAATTATATTTATCAGAACGGGGTTTTGTGGAAATTTTAGTAATTTTATATAGTTCAAATCATGAGTACATTGAAGCTAGACCACCATGGAAAACCTGAA
>NC_031502.1:8745307-8788333 GCF_000237925.1 Schistosoma mansoni | reverse complement strand
AAATAGGACGAAACGGCCGTCCAGTGATTTCAGGTTTTCCATGGTGGTCTAGCTTCAACTGATTCATGATCTCAACTATATATAATTATATTTAGTTAATTTTTAAAAAAAATGACTTCAGATGACGTTTGCAATAAATTCAGTAGACTTTAGATTTGTTATTTAGTTTGAATATATTGAAACCAATTACTTGTAAGTCAAATCATCAATTTGATCTAGTGTTTTAACACATAGAATCGAACTAATTTAAAACATGGTTTGATGTTCATTTATTATGTGCAACAAAGATTATATAACTATTAAACATGAACCAATAAAATGAATCTATTTCTATGAATTAGGTAAAATTAAAGACGACCTCATTCTGATTTCTTTTGCGTTTGATAGTAACAAAACAAAGATAATGTCTTGGACTATGAAACTGTATGACAAGAATTCATGTCCTACAGGAAGCATTAGTTCTTCCAAAATTACAATTACATCCCACTGATGAGTCCCAAATAGCGCGATATCAATGTTTCTGGTTTCCTTTAGTTCACTTCTAGTTACCTGGCATTCCAACAGAGTACATGTAATGTTGAGTTAATTAGACTGAAGTACACAATACAACTTCATGATATTAAATTGTGCAGCATTAATATATCACCAATTTATTACTGGGACCCACGATGAGGTAATAGATATGTATACATTCCAGAAAAATGAATTGAAAATTGAATCGTCAGATATCATAGACTGTGTTACCATCTATAATTGCTTAAATCAACAATAACACTCCATTTATTAACGAATTTAAAATAACTTTATTCCTATTTTTTGTGCCACAAAGCGAATCAACTTTTGTGTATTTTTTTTATGTCGGTTGAAAAGAACCATATTATTGATGATCAGATCTGTTAATATACATGGTTTCATCAATAATTTTAAAATTATCCGCAAAATCGCTAACAACAGAAAAAAAACTGGACAGTTGAGTAAAAATAATAACAGTCTAGACTGAACCAGTCAAAGTCAAGGTGGCGCCCATACATTTTTTCTCAAAATTGAAAGCTCAGTAGAAGATAGTTTCTATATTATAATAAACTTAGTGAAAATTGGTAATAGTTGGTTTCTGAAATGCCTAAAATTGGTAAAAGTCAGCTTTTTCTGTGAAAAGATCAAATTCGAAATGATCAAAATGATAAGTGGAATTTGGGACAGATGACAAGAAATACGTTCTCCTGATACAGTGTGCAGTCAAAGATGTTTGCGTAGTTGAATAATATTCTTCTACTTTAACTCCTAACTCTGAACTTCATCCTTAACTTTCTTAAGTTAATCAAGAAAAATGTGGAAAAGCTTCAATGTATTTCAGCTGATGTCAGTCGGTTAGAAAAACCCTACGGCATGATAGCCCTAACTCATAACACAAACCCAAAGAATCAGATGTGAACCGAACATCTTTCTTTTACTATAATCAATAATTCATCATAAAATGATTAAGTTAATTATCGTGAAACTCATACCACTGTAGTTTTGTAACTTCTCTTTGTCAATTGTTTTATTACTAGATACTGCTTTTCAATTGTCTAGTAATTTGTCCCAGGTTGAGAGCATAGCATGCTTTTACCGACAGTTGTATTGTCTTATTTTAAAGCTCCTCTGTAGTGTAAATCAATAACCTCGTAGGGTCTCATTATAGATTTTATGTTTAACGGTAAAAATAACTTATTCAAGCTACTAAACCGAAAAATAATACTATTAATTTTTAATTGATGTCACAAAATCTACATTCAGTGTCAGCTATTAGTCACAGTTTCGCTTTAAACACAATCGACTTCAAAAGTCATGGTATCCTACAATAACAGAAAAAAAGTCCAATTTGGGTTTACCGATTATTGGAAAAAAGATTAGTGTAAAATTAGTGTTCACTAAGCTAGATTTTACGTAATTATTTTGTTACAACCGTTTAGATGCTATTTAGTATTAGGTTTTATTAGTTTAAGATGAGATTTATCATTTAATGAAGAACTTTCTGTTTACCCCTTAATATACCATCTTCATACGGTAGTGATATCCCTATACAACATTCATCAGGATAATAATAATAAAAAATGATACTGTGTAGTAAAGGCATAACGAGAGATAAGACCTGTCATTCTCTAGATGATCACAGCCTGCGATTAAATAAATAATAATCATAGATGTTATTTGTTGTTATCAATTTAGTTATATAAGTCATCAGAAAATCAATAAAAGTAGTTACTTCAATAAAATAAATTTACGTACAATGGTGTACATCAAAAGAAAACTGAAAATAACAATTTCAGGTTTGGTTAACTTCAATTCACACACATTTCTTTCTTCGCCTTTTACTGTCTAATTAATTTTTCTATTGCCCAATTTTTTGTTTAGCTGACTTTAAGATAAATAATAATGACAATCCAACATTTACATGTTCTCATTTTATTTCAGTATAGATGATATTTGGAATTAGATAACTAGTGATATTTCATCCCAGTCAAAACTTCATTCATTATACTAAAAATTATGACAATGAAAATTAGAAAAAAATATATACTTTCCAGGGTTTTCTCCCTTACTATTGACATTTTGTCCATTAGATGGAAATTAAGTATCTAACTTTTATCATCATGCCATATGACAGACTATTCTGGTGAACAACTTGATTCAATCAATAGATTTTGATGATTAGCTTTGGCTTATAGGATATTTCTTTCGTATACATTTGTATATATGTAAATAAGAAGAATATTAGAACAAAGATCCATATACCAACAATGTAATTAACCGGCTCTATGATGAAGCACTGATGAATGATTATGAAATTATATAATAACTCCATAAATTATTTAAAAGAAAACGTTACATTTTAGAGCAAATAACGAGCAAACATGCTTTTGTAAATGTTTTAATATAAATTAAACATTTACGTAAAGTTCTGTTCAATTGAGTATTCCTGACTATTTAATCCTGTCAATATTTATGGACGGCAATAGTAGCAATGTTGAAATTTCAGACAATAATTGCTTTGAATATAAAACCTGAATAAATGTTATTAATGCAACAACAACAAAAAATTAATTATCACATATTTCCTACTTTTCTTCAAATTAATCCAAAGAATGAATTAGACAGTTAATAAGAGAAATAACTGTGGATTTGTCGAATGTTTTTTTCAGGTAAAAATGTTTCAATTTCTAAAATTAAATGAAGAAAGAAAAAAGAAGAATCTCGTAGGAGAATAGCATGAATTGATTTTTTGTTCTCCTCTTTATAGATTCCCTCAGCTACTCATAACCTAAACCCAAGAAAAGAAACATGTATATATGTAGTTTACATCGGAAACGCCTTGAATAAATCGAATTAACATGTGGAGATAGAATAATGATGAGAAAATGATATGGAGGGATTAATATTGATCAATTGTTCATTAATAAAATATAGGAATACTCTGGAAGAGTATAAAAATAGAATTTTAGCTCAAAATCGAAGATAAATTATTTAATATGTAGGTAAAATTATAAACTAGTTGATTAAAGGTCAGAAAGAATAATTGAGATACTAGATATTGTGGTAAAAGTTATGGGAAAATTTTTACCTATTATTCTCATAAAAACGAGGTCAGTAAGGCAAAACAAGATTGATAAATGTAGCTTTTTGATTACATCTATTTAGTTCAAAGCTTTCAATTACAATAGCTTCAGCAAAAAGTAATAAATTTGAACTCCATTGATTATTGATAATTGTACCCTACAGATTTAATCCACGAATTCACAAAATGTTTGCAGTCAATATTATTCAGGTCAAAGGAAACAATGATAAACGGAGATAAAACAAACATCATCTACACAATCACTTGTAATAACCGAGAGTAACATCACGTGGGACAAATTAGCAACCCGCTCCGTTTGCGTCCACATAATCATCAGCTAGCTGTTAAATGTCACAACAGTTAATGTTTGACAGTGTATAGCCTACGTAACCACTACACGTCAGTATGGAAATTCTATTACTCATTTCGGTAAAAGCACAGTAAACTGATGGTATTGAGTAAACCAGTCAGAATTATGAATGCGCTTGGTGTATTTTTCAGAAAATTTAACGTTCAGTGATAAATAATTTACCTATTATTTAGTGAAAATCGGTAATAACTGATTTTTCAGACGCTTGTAATCAATAAAATTATCAGTTATGTACCATGAAAATGGTACCTAAACTAAATTACAAAATGTACGTGCTCGCAGTGCAGATTGTGTAGCAAAGTACTTGATACGATTCAATCTAAACTTAAGAGTATTTTGTGAAGCTAGATAACATTCTCCCCTTCCAACTATTACTGTAAATTACAATCTTAAGTTTCTTAAACAGAATGTTCAAAAAGCTTCTTTGCGTTATAGCTGATGTAATTTGGTGACGAAAACTTACAACACTAGTCTGATTTCTGATATATAGACTTGCTTTTTTTCCTTTACCATAAGGGATAAATGACATGTGAGGGTTAATTATTCAGACCAGCGCCATTATTATATTGTTATTTTAATGTTTTTTATCGTTCATCGTTTTACAGCTAGGCAGCGTCTACTGATTGGATGGTAAGTCCCTCAAGGTCGTCAATATACTATACTTTAACCCCCATTTCTAATTATAAGAACAGGGGAGTTTAGTACAAGTATTTCTAATCATCGTGACAGCTTATTGTTCTATTGTTATAATCAAAAACCAAATTAATCTAAAATTTACGATAGAAATCTGAAACCAGTTACTTCTTTACGTAAATGTTAATTATGGTTAAAACATATATTTAGTTTAAGTTTTATCTTAGCCACCACATTCTGCTAAGCAACTATAGCCTGTTTTTTTAATAACATACACTGTTTAAACAAAATAACTGAAACTGCTAACTTTTTGTTACTATTGTAACGGAAACATCTAAGTTGGTCATTATTGAAATCTGGCTTCATATAGATATGATCAGACCAAAATCAACCATAGAGAGATAGAAGCTAATCGAAATACTGATATTGTTATCTCAGAAGTCACTTAATGAAAACTTCAATAAACAAATAAGTATTTGAAATATGAACAGATGTGTACATAAACGTTTTCAGAAAAATCGAAGATCCAGACCAATATTAACCAATTATTAATAACGGCAAATTATTTGTATGACATTTTAGACCATTTGAGAAACATAAGAATACCTTGAATTGAAGTTTGACAATTACGTTTATCTGAAGATTTTATTTATTTGTCTGTCATTATGAGTAACAGAGTTTGTGCGAAAAACTGTACTTATAACTGTATAGACTTCTCTGCACTTATTATTACCTGATCAACAAATTAACTGTAGAAACATCTTTTGACATGATAAGTATTAGCATAACGGAACTTCTAAGAATTTTACCCTGAGTTTATTGATTGATGGCAAGTTTAGAAATCATATAATAGTGAAAGCCTTTAGAGCTCTGTCCATTACTAAATGATACAGAATGACACTTCAGAAACATAAATCAGTGAACATTCCAAATGTTATGATTTTGGGAAATTTATTGTGCTTTCAGAGTATGTGTAATGAAACCAATTTATGTTGAATAAATGCAGCTCGTTTGTATTCGGTGACAGACATATAGTCAAAAACTATCTTCCTAGTCAGTGGTGGAGCAAAATAATTGGTACCTTTTTATCACCAAATTAATCTTGAATATTGTTAGTGATATTCACCGTGGACTTATCTCATTTGGCACACTACTGGAAACCAAGGACCACTATATAGCTGTTTCATGCTGAAACGGGATTCTGTAGCAATATACATCCACAACTCTATAAGGGATTTAACCTAGGACCTTGAGCTATCTCGATGAGGGTTTAATTGTAAGATTAGTGGTGTACAATTTTCCAGTCACAATCAGTCCCCAACAGTTATCCGAAACCACTCATGAAAATCGTTTTAATTTAGATTTCATACTGTCTTGAAACAGTTACCCAGTACCTTCTCCTTAACAATGGCGTCCTAAATGAAGTTCGCCTGTGATGAATACCATATACAAATCAAAATAATATCCATAAGATCACTTCATCCTTCTCTTATATTATAGGTATCATTACCAATGTTTGACTTGATAATTTCAAATAAACTGAGCATTGGGCAGATTGTTATGAATAAAATATTATATTTGTAATATCCCGATGAGTAAAAAATTTAGATTTTCTGACGTTTCGTGACTCACTGTAACCCACTTCTTCAGAGAATAAACAACCAAGTCAAAATTATTCCAAGTTTCAATAGTACAAAGAATATTATGGGTGATCAATCAAAAATAGGTCTAAACAAGTCAATGACATAACATTTCGGTCAAAGTAGTTTGTAAGCGACATGTATTTAAATTTGTGTGTGTTTATGTGCAAGGTCAGGGATGAAAAAATGTGACCTTTATGGTGAGAAAGGATAGAGTTTAATCTGTATGTACGATAATAGTGTGAAATGTGAATTATATCAGATATGGTAGCTTGGATAGATAGTCCAAGTAGGATGGACAGTGAAGCCTCCTTTTCTATTGTGAGCAGTAGGATTAAGCATTATATGGAAAGCTTCAGCTACTCTCCTTTCTTTGTATTTACAGAAACCTTTTTGTAATATTTTGAAATCGATTTGGTGGTTGTTGAAAATGGCGTGAACTGCTATTGCCGATTTAATTTGAAGTTTATCCAGTTCTACAGGATTATTAGTTGGTTTCTTTGTGTACTTGTTATGTTCTTTGGCTCGAGTCAAGATTCCGCGAGATGACTCTCCAATACAGAAGGCATCACAATGAACACAGCCTAATTTGTAGACACAGTTCTGTGTTGACATAAAGGGGATTTTTTCTTTTAAGTGAAATAAAGTATTTGGAAGTGTGTTCATTGTCTTGTAATATACTTTAATTCTGTATTTTAAAATTCTTTGAAGTTCTTCTGTTGTATCATGGAGGTGTGGTAAAACTGTAGTACCAACCCATGGCATTTCAGTCGAATTATTATTTAGCATTGGAATATCTTGTTTTATTACACTTCTAATAACTTTCATAGGAAAATTATTAAGCTGTAAGATGTTAATTACATGCTTTCGTTCTTTTTGTTTACCCTCTTCAGACGTGATAATCTTGTTAGTTCTTCTAAAGAGATTTACGGCTAGAGAGAGCTTTGCACTGAGTGGATGTGCTGAATTGAAGTCAATATAACGATTTGAGTGTGCAGGTTTCCGGTAGATGGATAGATTTAGAATTCCATTTAGACTTATTTTAACTAATTAATCTAAAAATGGTAGCTCAACATGTTCATTTTCATCCT
Organism: Schistosoma mansoni; assembly: GCF_000237925.1. Lineage (NCBI taxonomy): Eukaryota > Metazoa > Platyhelminthes > Trematoda > Strigeidida > Schistosomatidae > Schistosoma > Schistosoma mansoni. The sequence goes on along the minus strand of NC_031502.1, from coordinate 8,781,004 downwards.
CGTTAGTAAATTTAATGTTAGATGAAAGTGCATTTTTTTGTTTAGAAAAAAATCTTAGATGAGTCTTATATTATGACAACAAGGGTATCATCTACATATCTGAGCCAAATTCGTGGTTTGATGCCATTTTAGGGGTTTTAGGGATTTCATGATTAGACTTATGCTTGAAGGATATCTGTCAAATAGAGTATTATCGTTCTATGGCACGCTACCAATGAATTCTAAGTACCTATCAATAGGAATACTAGTGTACAATGAAACAACACTATAGCTTAGTATGATTTCATTCTTTTCCATAATTAATTCCGATACTTTTTATTTAAAGTCATAGGAATCTTTAATCATATTATGTAAGTTAAAATGTAGTGGCTTTAATATGGAGCTCAAATATTTCGATAATGCATATGTTGATGTGTTCATGAAGTCTACTACGGGTCTTAGAGAACATCTGGTTTATGAATTTTAGATAAACCATAAAAACGTGAAGTATCGCATGATTTTGGATGTAGAGAAAACCATAACGAGACAACAATGACCGGTTTTAGTTCTTTCAAAAGTTAACTTGTCTCTGATTTTACTTTATTTTTAATCATTATAAAAATTTTTGGATCGATCTTTTCATATCGTACATATGGCTCTTATGGTTAATATGCTCTTATATTAGTTCACCAAATCCATTACACAATAAACCTAGTGAGATCATAAGTGATGACTAGCTAATCATGTTCAAGGTTATGAAGTATATTATTATATTAGATTTCACTGGAAAGAACGAAGTATACAACTTAGTGAATTAGTTAAATTTTATTAACTATAAGATTTCTATCTCATGATATCTTTCCAAATCCTATTCAAACAGTTAGTTGTTCATCATCCAGTCCCAAATCCAACTCACCTTGATTTCTTTATAGTGTGACTAATAATTGATCATAACTAAACATCCATAAAAGTATACTGATTTCGAACTTTTGACGTACCATAAATCACCTATCATTACGTTTTTCCTTATCTCTTTGTGTTGAATCAAGTCAAATTTGGCGGCGAAACTACCAATTCAGTAACATTAGCGGAATATTATTGAAAACTCTGTCGTTGTTTATTATTATTATAATAATTATTTTGAAATTTCTACATACCAGTTGATTTCCTTTCTCAGAGTACCCTGAACATCCAGTGAAAAGTACTTTAAATATACAACAACCAGAAAGAATGTTTTTACGGTGAATTCAATTAATTATATCAAGAAGTATTACTTTTCAACTTCATCATGAAGTTACTTAATTACAAAAACAAAAATTGAAACGTATTTGAATATTAATGAGTTTAAATTCGGAAATTACAATGAAAATTTTGATGTAAACTAACTCATCTAAATATAATTTTTTGTGTATAATGTCTAGCAATTTGTGTCATTATTAATCTGTCTGTTTTATGATTATAATCGGATTATGTAATACAACATTAGTACTGATGATAATAATGATGATGATATAAACAAACATCAAATTATAGAAAGGGATTGATTCATTTCACTAACTTATTCTACATATACATTGCTATGGTAATATGAACAACTGTTACAATGAAAGTTATTATAGTCTGTTGTGAATATATATATATATATATATATATATATATATATACATGAAAATTTCAATCTAAACTTCAGTTTATAGATTTTTCACCGGAAGTTTATATTGTATTATCCATAAACAATTTCATTGGATACATCATTGATTTCATAATATTGTTCTATGTGTTCAGAGTTAAATAAATTCGGTTTCCCTTAGTTGTTGTTTTTTTTTCGTTTTTAAAACATTATAAATTTATGTATGAAATCGGCTAACATATTCACCCATTTCAATAAACAATATTTGTTTATAAAACATAATACTTACTTATTATTTGTCAGTTCCTTAAAAACGATGTATTCAATTCATAGATTATATAAAATAATTTTCAACCTTTGTCACATTATTGATGGACAGTTGTTTGATAATAACCACTACTTATGAATATTGTATAGATTAGATAACTAATGATATTCTATTATTTTGTATTTTACTCTGAGTTCGTTTGTTAATACCTTACAGTCGATTGTTAAGGTGTATTTCTGTTAGGAATCAAAATGTTATATTATCTATTGACTAGTTATTTTAAGCTTCAGTTCACTAAATAATAGACAATTGATTTTATTAAATTAGGTCTATTAGTACCTCGTTAGTATTTCGTTCGTAGAATTAAACTACTGTATTTTACATTACCGTTCACACAAGGATTTTTTTGAAATGATTCACCGCTTTATGCATCGTTCCAGCGTTTTGCTTCAGTTCTGATGAACGATATTCATGCTGCTTGTGATATGATTTATAAATCAAATGAATACGTTTCAAAATGATTAACAAAGTTATTTTGAATGGATATAAAGGATTTGGATTTTAATTTCTCTAAGAACGATGTTTCTGATGTTATTACTATCAGTGCTCATCTTTGCCCTTCAAAAGTCTCATAACGTTTAGATACAGAATTTTCATTGAATAAATAAAGATTTAGACTAAAATAAAAGCGAAATAATACGAGTCCCTAGATTTCTCTATTAACCACACATCAGACAATGAAAGATGTGTTTAAGCTATATTTCACTTACATATGACTTAATGGTCAAACGGTATTGTCATTTCATTTCAATGAGGATATTAAAGGAAAGCCACCTTGCTTAAGAAAGGTTCATTCTCTTCAACTAGTAAACCAATATAGAATTCGTCATTTGCATAGTTAAATTATTTGTTCAATGTATAGGCCAGTAAAATTACAGACTTTTTTATACAAAAAAATCATTTGGAACGAAACACGTGCCATCCATCATTTTTAATCATTTCCTATCTAATCACGTTCAGGGCCAATAGGAAGTTATGACTGACAAAATAATTATAAAACGATGATGAATGTTGTATTCGATTTTATTTTTGATAAATTAACATACTGCTCTGGATTTAGGTTTCGTACAAGTTGATACTCATCACCAAGAGGTGTCTGCAATACCATGGGCCAAGAAACTTGGTTAGAGCCTGATCATTTATGCAAATAAAGCTATTTTCCAATTCCAAATTTAAATATCAATCCTGCTTTAAGATCCAAGCAACAGTCAACTGAAAATAGTATTGATATTATTTCACTTTAACAATAAAATACGTTGAATTATACATGTGAAACCTGAGTTTAACTCAGGAAATGAATACAAAGAATATGAATTCCAATATCAGTTTTCTCTACTATATATATATATATTACGTACAACAGTATCATAAATTTCTGTACTATGTTAAGATGACAATTAAAACCAAAACGTTAAGATATGTATACAAAATGTAGTAAATTAAAGAGATAGAATAGTTCTATATGTTGCCATTATTTGTTTTATTGTAACCATAAATAAAATATGTTTAAAAATTCTCATTCAAGTGAATCAAAAAGAGCGGTTTAAGTTCTGTCACTCATAGTTTAAATACTTCTTAGATTATGGTTGAATTTTATTTTGTCTTTGTATTCCTTTTATTTCATTAGGGATTAAAGACTTCTATTTCTTTTATTATAAATAAAACATTTTCCTTCTTTATTTCAATAGGACTAAATAAGATGATAAGAAAATTTGAGTTTTATTCAAGCAAAACGTCTAAAGATAATTGGTGTGCTTTAACAAATAGAATTCATATTATCTATTGATAGATTGGCCTTCCCTCTTGACCTTTGTCTAATACAAGATTATGTGGTAAACGTTTTCCTTCAAATGTATCTTATTCCTACAGATACTGGTGTTCAGTTTATATGGAATGATTTAACCATACGAACATCTGCGTTATTAGGTTTCACTCGATAATTTGGAAGGAAAAGGTACTACATGGTGCCTTAATTTCTTCTCTTTCTTGTTAGAACTGATTAAAAACTCATTTTTATTCATGTATTATGTTATCCCAAAGAATAATTTACGTGACACACAAAAAGACAACACTCTAGCCTATTATTTAGACTTGAACGTAGGGGCACTTATGAATGTTGAACAAAGAATTTCCTTGTTAGTAGACCATGGGTCTGGCATTTCTGCTATTTGGTACTCTTCAAAAAATTGTATCTGTAATCTCAAACAGATGGACGTTCACTGTAGGATTTGGGCCTCCATCTACCTAACATCTCGAAAAAATACTACACGTGATACAGAGTACCTTATACTTGTAATCACATTTCAACTTGATCAACAGATTTTGGTTGACACTAAAGGTCGAAACTGATCACTATTCAGTAAATATCCCTTAGTCCGACATGAGGTCATTCACAGCCCTAATAACTCATCGGTAATGTCGCAGTCTATGAATCTAAGTGAAATGAGTTCGAATCCCACAGAGAGCACTATTTCCCTGAAAATTAAGACTATAGCTTGTTAGTTAGTGTCAAGTTGCATGAAATTTTTGTCTACTATCTCCTGCCGACTTCCTCTAAACACACAGAAGCGATACTTAGACATCCACAATCAAACAGGTAATCACAATCAGAAATCGGTCTTATGTAAATACAATAGATTTTCTTTAAGAACAAAAAAAACCATATACAAAATAAGTCAAAACTAAAATCTAAAAATTTTGTTTTATTGACTAAGTAAACAAAAATTAAATCGTGTCTAAATCGAAAACTTATAAATTAAAATAAAGAAAAACTCAATTAACACAATAAATAACAGTTTTTACCAAATTTACTTTGCAGAAATTAACAAACTTATAACATGAATTTAATAATTATATTGCTCAATTTGAGGTCAGATAAACTCTATGCCAAATGAACAACAGAAACTCAACAAATAGGGGGGGGGTGATAAAAAATTTTTAAAATCAATACAATAATTAATTGATTTATTGAAAAGAATACATTTTTTTTAGATTAGAAAATTGGAATTGTTATTTCTGTTTCTAAAGAATTTTGTGTAATAAAACAAATCTAGATTTGAGCATATAAATTAAATTCAATTTGTGGTCCTTTATCTAGAAAATTGAAGAAACCTTTCCATGATATTATTATTAGTAGTATGTTAATTTTCTTTTTAAATTTAAATGTTCTGTACTATAACAAGACCAATGTGATTAGATGATAAATTTATCATTTCACGAATTAGGTGGTTTAAAATAACCAATAGACAGTGCTTCGTTTCGGAAGAAACTGTATCAGTTACATGATATATAAAGTATATCGACATAATAATCCTATAGAAGAACGAATAATACTCGTTTGTAAATGTGTACATGAACAACATGTTAATTTAGATGTTAGCCTGAAAAAGAACAACATCAAAGCAAGATTGGATTGTGAATAGCCGCAAAATCTATAACATGTGTTTGTTCTTACTTCCGATTCACCAGTTAAAAGTATATTCATCCCAACAAAATGCTTTTACACACAATATTATACCTACACAATTTTTGATGTGGTGTGTACTTATTTATTATAGTTAAATTATCGTCAAGACAAGCTGAAAAAGGAACTAAACATATTTATTATATACTTATTGTCAGTTTGGCGGTTTACGCATACAAAATTAATGGGACATAAATACTAGCTCAATATAAGTACATGGTTAATTATGTTATATAATAATAAAACATGAAATTACGATAAGTGTGTTCAAAAACAGCGGAAGCGTGTTTATCAAAGGAGTGATGGAAAAAATGTTACTAAAATAAAAAATGATAACTTAAAAATGCCAGAAAATTAGCCAAATAGGCAATTATTCTATGGGTTCTTAATCATGTTGAATAATTAATCAGAAAATAAGACAAGATAAACATAGTAGTTTATTTTTCAACGGTGTTTTATTAATGTTTTCAACAACAGGAATAATAATCATAATAATTCGAAGTGAACAATCAAACTTATATATCTGAAAAAAAAAACAGGTTAAATTACTTCTCAAACAGACCTCAGATTCAATGCATCGTCGATGAGGTCCTGCCATTAGGCAGTTTTGTTAACTTGCTTTCCTATTTGATAGAATATTACATAACTTAGATGAATCAGCTCTTTGAAATAATAGATTTAGTTAAAGTTGATTATTTTTCTATGATCATATTTCTATCAGAATATATTTAGAGACAATAGCCTACAAGTCATTGATCTTTTCGAAGTACGATATCTCATTTTACAACCACTGATTATTAGAAAAATATTTTCTTTAATATACACAAGTGAAATAATTAATTCTGTTCATTATAGAACTATATATTGAAAAATGAGTATTCCATTTATCGCCCTTTAATTACATTTGGTTTATATTTAAAATACTTCAATAGTGGTTTGTTTTAAACAAGATCAATGTTCAACCGCACATTTTTAAAATACGAACATATGTGAAACTCGTTTTGTGCATGAAATCGATTTTTTTAAAAATAAACGCGCATGTCTTTAGATTGATAACCAAAGATTGCGGTATTTCCGTTTTCTCTATTGCCAAATACATAGTTGAAACAGGTCATAAGATTGATCTTAACACGGCTTTTCTGGTGTTGTACAAAATTGTAAAAGGGTGTATACTAAAGTTTACTGAAGCTTTAGCCATACGAAAATTCCAACCCCCTTTGTATATTCAAAAACAGTTTGTTCTCACCTTAAACCTATCCTGGTAATATTAGCTTATTATCCAGAGTGATTAGGTTTCAAATTGTTTTTCGTATTATTTTCTTTATTATCTTTGTCTCCTTTTACCCTCCATTTCTAGTTTAGTTGACCTTTTATTTTTATATATAAATGTTCTTAACAAGTTTATGTGTGGTCAGTTTTTCAGAGTAGACTCATTCTAATAACATTAAACTAAAGTTGATCTTATTAATAGTTCGGATATGAATGAGTCATCTGTATCAGAAAAAATACTTACCCTGACCATTAGATACAGTAAAGTCTTTGGGAATGAAGAAACATTATTATACCTCTGTAGTTCATAGATGAAAAGTTTACTATCTAAGGGTTCAAACTGACCGATTACATTTTTCCATAATATACTGCCGTCAACTAAAAAGCAGTAATACATACTGGCTATATTACGCGGTGTTCAATCTACAATTTTCAGGTTCCAAAGCTGTATGATGCCGTAAAATCACTGAATCCATAATTTAAAGAAAAACAGTCGATTCGGCATACTATGGTACAAAATATGCAGGTCTAAAGTCAATAAAACGGTTTGCTCATGAAGTAACTTGAAACATTGATAAGTACTCAATAATATACAGGGTTTTATGGACTTTACTAAAATGTTTTCAAACTTGTTCGGATTATGCTCCCTATAGAAAAGCATTACTCTAATGCTGGAAGTAGATGGAACAAATTAAAATTAGTAACTATCAGTAACAACAAATGTAATTTTGTTAATTATTTGATGATTCCCAGTGTCCGACTGTAGTGCACTACGTTTATATATATATATATATATATATATATATATATATATATATATATGATTATATTATTATATATTATTGTGAAATTACTTAAACGTTTGAGTTTAGTACTTATTAACTGCATAAATTATTATGTAATAAATAAATAGATAATAGTGATCTTCTGAAAATTATTTAGCACACATTAAACAAAGGCAATTATCAGAGATGGATAGTGGCTAGCAGTGGAATCCAGGACGTGCGTTTCGTCCTATTTGGGACTCGTCCTAAAACATCAATGGGAAGATTTAAACAAACAATACTAAGTGAATTTAAAGTCAATTATCCATAACTAAACAGTTTAGAATTCTACAAATCTTCAACATTCAACTGTTTGTTTTCTTTTATCTATGTTTTCACTTGCATTCAGTTTCTTTTTTAATTATCGTCTGGTTTTTCCATTCTTCGAATATGATAATATTTAACTTAATCTCATTTAACCGTCACACAGTGTGCCAAATATCATGGATATTTACATAATAATCAAACTGTTCAAAATCTCGGTCTGAGAAAGAAAGAGAAGCAACGTTTTTCAGATAGTAGAAAACTTATCGAAACCCGACATGTCTAGACAGAAAATTGCATTTTATTCACCATAGGTTTGCAAAAAAATGTGTAATCAAAAGTTGTTAAGCACGAATCCCTCTCTGAGAATATCCCAACCAGCATTAATAAGTTAGTCCATTTAAATTCTATGCCGAAAGTCTTTATTTAGAAGAGCTATAACTCATGATGAAAACGAAGAGTTTCCGAAATCCAAAATTTGACAACACTTCTGACAACCAGGGCAGTCATAAATATAGGTACATGGAATATCTGGACAGTATTAAAGATCAGGAGAGTCAATAACCTAGCGGCTAGAATTGAGAGTTACAACTTATCCATACCTTTAATATGCGAAAGAAATCAGACAGTTTGAAATAAAAAAGACTAACATTAGGATGCTTGTTGTTATATTCAGGTCGTGAAAAAAACGTTCCACACAATCAAAACTTTGCACTGATACTACTCAGTGAATCATCAGTGGCACGTATTGGATGAAATATTCATGGCTTCAGAATCATAAGAGCAATTGTCAAGGCAATGAAGTAAAGGACTACAATGAATGTCATCCAGTGATATAAACTGACCAATGATAGCCGAGAAAATGAAAATGTCCATGTTTATGAGAGGCTGCACTCGATTATAGGTAAACGATTAGGAGAAAACCTAAACATCTTGATGAAGTGCCTGAAGGGCAAGGTGGCATGAATAATGTTGAGTATGACTACATTATGAAGTGACATAAATTTGGAGCAAGAAACAGGAATGGTGAGAAACTGGTAAATCTATGTCGTTTAAACAATAATCATAGGAACAGCATTTTCCCACATAAATCCATATATGAAACTACATAAGTTTCACTGGACCACGTAACAACGGTACAGTTATTTTTAAAAAGCTTTTTACACAAGATACACCATATCTATTAGCCAAAAATTATAAGCTACAACCTACTCAGGTAAAGAACAAACTGGCTACCATCTAAAGAGGAAATTAGGAAAAGATACTTAAGGTTAATAGGACATACCATGCATCACAAGAGAAGCTCTAACTTCAAATCTTTAAGACAACCTGAAACGGAGCAGACCAAAGAACACATGGAGCCGAAAATTGGAGATAGGCATCAAGATTGTGAGTAAAACTAGAAACAACCAGAAGGGGGAGTTCAGGACAGAGATGACCGAAGATTCTTGGTCGGGACTTATCAGCCTAGAGTGGTAACAGACTTCAGTAAGTTAGATGGTTTTAAGCATTCGATAGAAACATGTAAGTCTAGGTTTTTCAGTAGTTCACATTCATTAGTTAAGAATCTCTATACAACCTAGTGAACAATTATATCATGTGTGATTTCAATTCGCATAATTTGGTGTTACATTCAAAAACATCACTATTGATATATTTATTTTATTTTATCGCTTACAGTAAACCATTATTACTGTTTTGATTAGTCTATTAATATGGACTGAAGATATCAGTTTACCGATATTGATTATTGAAATGAACCCTAACAAAGTCCTTATTAAATTTACGGCTGCCTTTTGACACAATAAGAGACATGATTAGTAGTAATGACTGATGGCCTTTAAGAGAAATTCTTGGAGACGCCACTTGTAATAAAAGTCACTATCTCAGTACTTCACCAACAACGTATGGGAATATTACATTTCACAAAACTGAGATACGAATTTTTTCAAGAAATTTTATGTCTTTCAGGACTGCAAATAATGTTGAGTCCCAAATAGAAGGAAATCTAGCTTTAAGACTTTCTAGCAAAAGACTAACTAGACATTCAGGTCTGTTAAGCTTAGCTTGCTGGTCACAACTGTAAGTGTTACCAAAATAATTCGATCAATATCAAGATCTTAACAACTCAATTTAGTGTTATCACTTAGTGAAAATTTAGTATAAACATGGATCTTATAACAATCTCACTTCAGTTTTCTAACTTGAAAAGAAGCATTATTAGTTACGAAAACTTTGTTTCTAGTTATTCATTATAATATTCAGAATATTTGAAAAGTAAACTGAGAGACTCGACAATAGGTTTTATTTTTTAGTTATTCTATAAAAAGTGTCATTGCCGTTAATCAACATTTAAAATATTAGAAGGGGTTTTGTGGATATTATAGTAATTTTAATAGTTGAGATCATGAATCGATTGAAGCTAGACTACCTTGGAGAACCGGGAAGCACAGAACGCCCCTTTCCATTGTCATCTAGCTACAAATGATTCATGATCTCAACTATTAAAACTTAAAATATTGCTAATATATTTTTCATTGAATACATTGTTTTAAAACAATATGTTTAACTAACAAATTTGAAGCGGAAAGGCGAGTAGGTATATACGAGCAAATACATAGGCAAATCTATAGTCAAGTTCCATAAGGGCACAGCAAGGAGAAACGAAAGCTAATAATAGGATTTGAGAACATATATATACATTAGGAAGGAGGATGAATCATCGAGTGATATTTAAGCAATCAACACTTTAGCTGTAGTCTGTCATGTGATCTAGTGATCATAATAGTATAAAGAAATATGCAAATTGTTGCTGTTCAAATAACATTGTCTGTTAAGTTAATAAAAGGGCTTAACCAAAATTAATCATAGTCGAAATTGGTTGTAGAATAGTTACTATAGTTTCATGGGTAACCATTGCTGAGATGTCTCATACTACGACAATATGAACGCCTAGTGCTTCCAGGTTTTCTAGCTAATATGAGTTGGTAATTTAAAAACTTAGAATTCTACAGTTTTCACAAATCCCTGTACTTATAATATTTAGATCTATTTGATTATCAATCCATATTTGACGAACTAGCCAGATGGCATATTATGTATTTTTAGATCGATACTTTTGATGAATGAGTAAATTGACAAAACGTTCCTATTAATTAATTATGAAAATTCTCAATGTTAACTTGTATCATATAGCTTTATCCATTAGAATGATTTACTACTAAATTTCATTTTAAAGAAAATCACAAAATTAGATGTAGATATTCTACGTAATGAAAACAGTACAAGTCCATCAGTCGTTTGTAGTGAGACTACAATTTATGGACGACTCCTGAGTGATGTTAAAGTGACCCTGAGAATATTCATCTACTTGCTAGGGTTAAAATAGTATTTCAAATTAGTGTAAGGAATTAGGATTTATAGTTAGAAGTTAGGGTTAGGAATCGGAGTTAGCGCTTTCATCACAAACTTACAGCAGCTGTAATCCCCAAATGCTGTTTGATCATTATAGATAAATGAATTTCACGCCGAGACCCCAGACGTGCTATTTTTATTTTCATTGGTTCATCCATATATTATAGTCTCACCTTGCCTAACATACAATAAAAAACCACTGGAATGGAATTCAATCGGAACAATTTTTTGACCTCGTAAAAACATCTGATGCTCACTTATTTGCATAATCATTCTGATATATGTTCATTTCTATTATCCCATAAGATTGATATTTTATTCTCATCGTTTACCTCCTAAGCAAATTTGAAATCAATTCAATTTTCAATGTTCTTGTTGATTGTAAGGAAAGAAAAACAAAAATACACACACGCATACAAGAAAAAATCAATTCAACTCGTAAAGAAAAGAGAAAATAAGATAACTGAAGGTAATTAGACAAAATATGAAATAAGAAATAATCGTTTTAGTATCTGAGCAAAAACGAATCAATTATTTCTTCATTATTTCATTAAAGTTATTATCATATTCCAGATTCGATAATCAAATATAATTTCAGATAAAAAGAAACAACAACGAAATATGCTTAAGAAACACGATAACTGAGAAATCGTCACATTGTTATTGTTTAAAGTAAATGTTTTTTGTTTATTCAAATGATGTAAAGTAACACATGATGGAAACTAAAAAAAGATATTCATAGTATTGTGAAATACGTGATTATTCATTTTCTTTTTTTCCTTTTTTTTGGAAGGAGAGGATTGTTCTTCGTCCTCACTCATAATATAACTGGTAATTATGACGTAAAAATTATGCTTACTTCAAAGTTCAGCATCTTTTTCTCTTTACCATAGTTGATGGAGATACTAGAACAATCAATTCGGATTGGTCAAGATATACCACTAAATTCTGTAATTTACGAGCAATTTGTAGTCCAATATCTGACTCCAGTTTGACCGTGAGAAAATTCTTTGAACATAAATGTTCCATTTAACTTCTGTATATTGCCTAAGCTAATCCCGTTTGTGTGGCGATAGCAATAAGAAACCAAATATAGGTTACGTTGGATGAAGTTATTTCAAGCACTCGTTTATCCAGACACATTAGGGATAAAAAGCCGGAAAGCGAAGCGGAGCGGAAAAGGTGAGGGAGCCAACTCATTTTGATAAAGTGAGATTCAATAATCATAGTCAGACAAAAATAAGCTACAGACATGAGGTGATTAGGATGAGTAATGCACACACATACGCTCGTATAAAAACAGTCAGGATTAATAAGCAAATAATAACAAGGTCAAAATATTGTTCAGGAAAGAAGGGATAAATCACTTTGTCCGGAAGCTAGGATAACCCATAGTACGAGACACCATAAATTCACCCTTAGATCAGTCAATGAAAACACCGGCACAAAATTTAAACTTTGCGTGATTTGCGAAATATATTGAACGACATCTGAGGTCATCGAGGATTAATTGATTTATCACTGACACAGTAAAACTTTATCCTAATACAATATAGTGATTTTATGATACGTTTTGTTCTTGTAAAAAGACCTTAAATTGCTGTGATAATACGGACATCCAATTTTAAGAACTAGGGAATTAATATAAAGCATCTAACGAGTACAATTCAGTCGTCATTAGTTTTTTTTAGCTAATTAAAGACAATGATAAAATATTCTTTATATTGAACATATATTTATAAATAACTCAAATAAAGTTCAGTCTTGAGACAGTTTCTGTCATAGGCTTTTAATTCACTAAAAGCCACGGAACTTTGGGCATCCAATTACTACTAGTTTACAATTTGTCAAAATTAAGCATCTGAGGGCTCATCAAGGATCCACACCAAGACAACGAAGAGTCGAGACGAGAGCGTTACATTTGGAAAAATGAGTTGAGTCCCGTTGATCCTTGATCTCCAGCCTAATTCATGATACTGACTAAACACTATCATCTTCCATAATTTAAACATTTAATCAAGATCATAACCTTGTTGAAATTACCAAATCACCTTCAGACTGATGCACAATTGGTTGTCATCTGCACGTACATGTGCTTATTTATATGGATTTCATTTGTGAAATTCACACTGTGTTAACACACTGCCTTCTCGTGGCGTTGATGTTGTTTACGAAATTGAGAGGACGAAAAGTGAATGTCCGGCGCATTAACCGGGTCGGTGGACACAGAAAGTCCACCTAGAGGAGTCGGAAAACCCTGATTTCAAACCAATGGTGCACATGGGATCCATTATCCTGAGGGAACAAATGGCGTATGAATCAGTCGTTGGTCACCGGCTACCATGGGACTGCATCTCCTTACGATGCTCCACTGCCTTGTGGATCAAATTTTAGGTCAAAGGCTCCGGGTGTGGCCCCCTAAGAAAATCACCTGCTTCGGTTCGGGTACCCGGGCAGTATCACAGCCCACACACAAATAAATGAATTGACGATATCTACTGACAGTACTATTCACGCTCCTATTAAAAATCAGACAATTCACGTTATTATTACCATTATTTACCTCGTCACTTATTCACTCACTTTTATTCCCAATTTGTTTATCCTCACTTTTCAACTTATGCAGTAGCTCGCCCAAGGTGGAAACTTTGTTCTATCTAAACGATCTCCAGTCACTGACTGGTCGAAAGTGAATGCCTCCACCGAATACGAATACTGAACCAGTCTTTCTGAAACCACGTACACCGTTCAAACTGGCTTCCTTCAACGTTCGCATACCAATTCAGATCGGATAACAGATAGGTCTGGCTAGGTCTTTTAAAAGTTTTAATGTCGACGTTTGTTGTCTATCCGAAACCCGTATTCAAGACTAGTGAAGTACTACAAATTTGCTCACCATCTGTCGCTTCGGAAAGCTTGTTTCACGTGCGCGTATCCGGGGTCTCTGTGGCATCTTCGTCTGGTCTTGCTAGCGTTGGTGTTGTACTAAGCGCTAGAGCTGAGACAGCACTGATCGATTGGATCCCCATTAACAGTCGGTTATGTGCTGTTAGATTAGACAGCTCCATCAAAGTGAGAAGAAATCGGTGTGAGAAACGATGTCTTTTCGTCATCTCCACCTATGCCCAGACAGATAGCAGCCCGGATGCAATCAAGGATGAAGTCTACCATCAGTTAACTGTTCTTCTCCAGAAAGTGCGTTCGACAGATATTGTAGTACTAGCCGGAGACTTAAATGGACAGATCGGGCGTCTAGGCACAGAAGAGAGTCGTTCAGGTATCCGATGGGGACTTGTTGGTAGCAGGACAGATAACGGGGACCGTTTGCTGCAACTGTGCACAGATTACAAACTGTTTCTGGCTAGCAATAACTTCCGGCACAGTCATCGCCGGTGTGCCACCTGGCGTCCTCCCTCTGCATTTCAAGCCTGGACTCAGATTGATCACATCGCGATCAGCTACCGCTGGCGTGGTTGTGTACAAGACTGCCGCCCCTTTTGGAGTACCTATCTGGAGTCTGATCATGCCCTGGTCTGCGCCAATCTTACCTTACTTTTCAGTGGCCAAAGAATTGACCTCCATCAACGGATTGATGTTAGTAAATTGGTTGCAACTTCTGTTGCAAGTAAGCATCGAACCGAGCTAGCTTCTAGGCTAGCTACCATCTTACCGAAAAGTATAGATGAGAATTGGTTGCAACTGCATGACGCCATGAGAGTGGAAGTAAAGCCGCTTGCGGCTTCGAGGAACGTCCCGCTTATAAGCACTGGGTTTCTTCAGGCTCCTTATAACTCATCGAAGCCCACCTGTCTACCCCAGGTGATTGTGAGTTTAACCACAAACGAAGGCTGTTACGCAACTTAATCGGGCAAAGGTTGAGTAAGGATAGAGAAGCCTGGTCAGTGGTCATTGTTTGACATAGTGTTGTGGTATGAAAGAAAGCTGCATAGGACTGGCTTCTGTCGTTCCTTCACGACTCCCTGTTTGGAGTCCTAGAGATGGTGCAACACAGTGGCTAGAGACGTTATCAGATGTGGCTAAGAATAGAAGCCAGTGGCGATCTTGCTGTAACCTTCTTTTAATTTCTTCATAAAGAGTAGTCATAACTTCCTTAACTGAAAGGGATCTACTGGTTGTACATTTCAGTTTCCCTTATTATTACTCTTTTTATTACACTAACATACTCTCTGTGGTTCTTGTTGTTCCTTCTTTTTTTTCTTTCTTTTATGCACCTTACCCCTTTTCTCTTCCCATTCTCATAGTTTTGTGTGGCGCATATATATCTGGTGCCCCTTCGTACCAATATTTATGTGTTTAAATAAAGAAATAAATGGTTCTGCTGCTATACATTTAGATACTGTTAATTTAGAATAACTGACTTGCAAGTAGGATTGTCCTTAAAGATAAAATATTATTGATTTTATGAGTATTCACTGAGTTAGACTAGTATCATACACTAGGATGAAATTCACTTCCTTTCAAAGCAAATTGTTCACTATAGAAATTATATAGGGTCAACATGATTATCAATGATAACATCTTGATCATGTCTCCGGTGCGCCTAGCTGTAAGGTAAACGAAGGAGATAATTAAGTATTTGGATTGAATATACCTCGAATTTACAAATATAACCTTACATTCAAATAATCTTGTAATACAAAACACAAAGTTCTGTTAAGTAATACCACGTTGTTCATTTTCTAATATGGGCGCTTTTCAAATAATCATTGTGGTAAATAGTAGTTGTGACTTGACAGTACGGGGAACATTATTTGATGGGTTGAGAATATTATAGAAGAATCACTTAATTATTTAATCTATATCCAAGTCGGATTTTATAATTAACTCGTCTGTTTTTAATATTTATAACGTCTTTCATTTAGGGATGGGTGATGTATAAAAGAATTTTGGACGAATTATCATTTCCCTAAATAATTATTTATATTTTCACAGTTGAAATCATGAGTCAATTGAAGTTAGACCACCATGAAAAACCTGGAAGCAGTGGACAGCTGTTTCGTCCTATTGTGGGACTCCTCAACAGTGCGCATCCACGATCCCGCTTCAACTGACTAATGATTTCAATTATGAAAATACTGAAATCTCCACAAAACCCCTTCTGAATTATTTATATGCCTAGCACTAAAGGACCACTGCTCACATATTAAATCAATGGGCTGAAAGTGATTGCCACGAATCGATCATTAAAACAGGACAAATCGTGCAAAACAAACAACACTTTTAATAAACATTCTCTCAAATTATACAACATGAAGACGAACTGATATTAATTTTCCCATTTAACTAAATTCTTAAGCACTGACGGATCTCTAGATTATCGAACTTAAGTAGCATTTAAATTATTCAAAAAAATTATTATATGATAATCAACTTTACAAAAAGTCCGCAGAAAGTTTTATTCACTTTAATTAAACGTATTATCTACTGAACTGTGAGGAATCACGTGGTTCTTATTCTAAATGATAGAAACTTCAAAGAGTACTTGTAATAGTCACAACGGAAGAAAATTGTATTAACAGACAATGCGACACAGTTGTAAATCACGTTTTTATTCTGTTTTCAAATGAAATAACAAATTTATTTAGTATTAATCCACTTTTCTTTGCTGGTAATTTTTTTTGCACATTCCTCATGATGGATGAAACCAATAAATTTACATTTTTGAATTTTTCAGAGTAGAAGGCTGACCTACAGAATATCAGTTTAAATTAAAAATACAGAAAACTAAAGGTTAATAATCAACAATTGAAAACAAAATACACATAGAGACAGCCAGTGATTAAATTCTTCTGCATATCTATGACTAACAACTTTGTAACGATTAGGCTGAAGGACAATAGATGTTAATCTATGAGAGATAAGGTTACAAGTTTGTACGCATAGTACAATACTGATAGATGACTGTAGACAAAGTCTTTTATTCAGACATCATCATCTTTTTTTTTCATTTTTAGTTAAAAACAAATGAAAATAATGCAAATTAGCATTCTTCATCAATTAGCAAAGCTTGGCGGCGTATTTATGTAAAATCATAGTAAATTTACAGTTGATACTTAGTTAAACATCCATTCATGTCATGATTATTATGTCAACCAAAAATTACATTTTCTACTTGTTATTATCTGGACAATGAGAGAACAACAAGGTTTCTTAGCAGTAATTTCTGTAAATACTCTTTATTCATTAAAAATGAATGTTTATAGTTACAAAGTAATAAAAGTCGTTGGACTTAGGAAAAATAACTTTCTTTTGCATTAAGTACAGATTGAGTGCAATATAACAGCTTTAACTGATTAGTGATATCGCTTACGATTTGTATTGAATAAATCCGAACTAACTAAACTGTTTCAAATATAATGTGTGAATTTCAATAGTTGAGATCATGGGTCAATTGAAGCTAGACCACTATCGAAGACCTGGAAGCACTGGACGACCGTTCCGTCCTATTGTGGAACTCCTCAGCAGTGCGCATCCACGAGGCGGGATCGTGGATGGTCAAGTCTATTTATAAACTTTTGAACTCACTGAGAAAAATCTGGATTTCTTCTAAAAGTCTATAGTGGAATGTGGTTGACACTTTTATGATTAATCCATACAATTGTATCTTTATTCAACAGTAAAAGATACATTTAGTAACACTTTTTTTAATGCACAAATAAATGTGATCTTATTTCGCTTGATCTGTAAACCATTTTTACTACAGGCTGCGAACTCAACAACTAAATCGTCATCAGAATGAGTTTGAGCGTGGAGAAAAAGGATACATAATTAATTTTGAAGAAAAAAATAATTGTTTTATTTCATCGTTATAAATTGTGTTACAGCCAAGAATCTTCAACACTAAATATTAACTATTGTATATTTTCAAATGGTAACTCCTATTTTCTTCATCTTTCATCTTCCTAGCTGTACGAATTCCGATGTGTTCAACTCTCGTTTCTTCAAAGGATAGATTAAGAGGATGTATAAATGTACACAACTAACCTTCAGAATAATTTAATTGAAAACAAATCTAAAATAAGGAGGTTCAATGAAGATGTACGGTTAGAAAATATAAGGATCAAATGTTTGAACAAGCAATCAAAATATATCTATCATTAAGATACTTATTTATGCTAATTTAACATTACTTCTTGAATACTTATAAAGTATACCTTAACATAACTGAACTACTTTTAATTAATATTCAATTACAGAATAACTACTGTGGTGTGTGCTACTGGTGTCGACACATATAAGTAATATGTATCACCAATCAAAAGTGAAATACCAAGTGGCCGAAGATTAAGAAGATCGAAGAGAAGAGAACGAGAACAGAGAGTGATTGGTGTGGAAACGAAAGAACATTCAAGTCTGAGGCAATTGATTGACATTTTGAAAATCTAGTATTTACTGTATGGTTCACAGGTTTTACTATAATTGTGTATTCCAATACATTTGGTTGTTCCCGCTGGTGTTACCGTTCACTACACTACTTTTAACCTGCCAATATAATTCAAAACACTTTAATGATTTGTACGTGGTAGTAGTAGTGAATGAACAACAATAAATTGTACCTTCCTAAAGCTATCTACATATACTTCAGGATTGTTTATACTTTTCCAAAGATGTTGACACAAAAACAATTTCAGTGAAAGTAAAACAGATGCGCTGAATGAAATTTTATAACTGATTATAGAAGTTCCAATGCTTCTATTAAATTTCCAGTATACAGTTTTAACATTTCATAAACATTTTCAACAATCAGAATATTTTTCATGTTTCTCGTATTAGAAACTTGTTATTCAGTCAGTAAATATAATAAGAGATTACACATGTTATATAACACTAGCAAATTTGATCACATTAAGAAGCCCTGCTGTTTGATGCCGAAATCCGTTGCTATTATTTTCAATTGTAGCATACTATAAATAGATAGATTGACTGAAGGTTTCGTTAGGAATTTCAACACAGCTTTTGACAAAGACAAATTTATTTCACAATTCTAAGCCTTCACAAATACAAAAACAAAAGAATTGAAAATAAGTTATGCCTTATTCTTTACAGACAAGCTAAGCAATTTGTGTTTTATAATGTTTACAACAAATTTTTGTTCACACATCATCATGAATGATGCATTAGATAATAAACATATAGTAACCATCCCAACTAGCATATCGTGATATGTTCGGTTTCGTTCAATTATATTCACCTTTTCATTAATCCAATTCATCCAGAACTTATCAATACAACAGCTTAACATTTGATTGTCCATATAAGTATTTGGTGTAGTAGTTTTGTGAAACTTAATGTTTTCATCATCCTATTTTCATACCATTGAAAGTTTAGAAAACGAGAAAATAAAATCCTTCGAACTTCAAGTCATCATATAAGTAAAATCAAATCATGTTTGACATGAAATTTTGAGCCATTTAGTTAATAGTCACAATGGAACTTCGACAACAACAGAATCCGACTAACACTAGAGGACTAAACAAACATGATGAACGTAGCTTCTCACCAGTTAATATATATATATATATATATATATATATATATATATATATCTTATATCAGATAACTCTCAGCCAGAATATCTCAGTACTGACATTTCAAACTGCAACTCTGGGTGAGGCCGGTTTGGATTATATGGTAAGAACCAGCTTTTTTCGAGACCAGATATTGCTTTACTGAACAAAATTTAGATCATGAGCTTTCTTCTGACGTCCTACAACCATCTAACATGACATAAGACTATTTAAAGGAGCTATGCTTCTTAACTGAAAATAATAATAGTAGAATAGTGAAAAACACTGATTAAAACGTTTTTTTTTAAAAAAAAAAACGGAAGTTACATAACAATGAAATTATTCCAAGTCTAATTTATAAACATAACTAAATACAATCATATTGGGCATGTTCAGTTGATGACAGCTACGCATTTACAATAAGCTTCTCCACAAATAAGTAAAAAAAATATCACTTATGTTTCAAGTATGTTTTTCCCATGTATATGTGAATTAGCACCATAAGAACAGTACACAAACATGTTACTGGTTAATGAAAAATACAAATATATGACGTATAATTCTAGATATTGAATGTAAATGCGTCATTAACTTTTCAGTATATATTTTTTTCATACTCATGGACAAATTACCTTGGCGGTTGTTTTTGTTTAAAAGGTTATAATAATAACAAAATGTTTTGTTATCTACTATAGAGTTTCTTTCATAATTGTGAATATGTTTATATTCCGTACTTTCGACATTTTACTTGAAGAATCGATTTACGCGCGAATAATAATTAATACTATTTTGACAATGTCAACAAATATGACTACTAAAAGCATGTTTATGTCTGTATATACACTGTCACGAGATTATATATGAATGAGTAAAACAGACAGGAATTATGCTAAGAAAACTGAAAGCATTTAACCAAAATTAACTATTATACCATGTGTAATCGGAACAGAATGCATAGAGGAAAATAGATGAGTGTGATTTCTTGTCGATACGATCATAATCAACCCACAGTAAGGCTACCAGTTCTGTCTCTTACTAGTGATCAACTTCATTATGTTTACTAAACAGTTACTACAGTACTTACTTACGCCTGTTACCTCTCGTGGAGGAGCATAGGCCACCCACCAGCGTTCTCCATCCAACCCTGTCTTGGGCAATCCTTTCCAGGTACTACAATACACTAAAGAACTATATATGAGCGGTAAACTGTTTGTTGAACTGAACATATCCAAAACCGTATTCACAAAGAATATAATTAGTAATTAGTAACTGAACGTACCTGATAAATAAAATCTTAAGGTAAGCATTTAAATGTTTGACAAGTAAGAATAGCCATTTAGGACAAATAGAAGCAATAACAATTTTTAGTACTTTAATTAGAATGAACTAAATATACTTATGCTTTCAGAGGGAAGGAAGCTTTTGGAAAAAATAATAAGCGATATAGGGCTGATTCAACTTAGGTGAATTCAGAATTAAGTGCAAATTTATCCAGTTAATGAACTAATACCAATTAAAAGCATGATAAAATTAGTACTGCTGAATTCCAGTTAAGCAGAATAATAGAAAACAATGAATTGCAAACAGGAATTTATTCAGTTATTTCTTTAAAAAGATGTCGAAACTGAACAAATACATACAAAAAGTTAATCACTTAGTGATCAGTGTCATGTTTATCAGGTTGTTTATAGAGCCTATAGGATTAAACTGACCAGGGTGAAGTAATATCATCAGCATGAACGATTCAAAATATTATGCTCTGTGCTGAAATGCCAGATGGCTGGAGATAACCGATAGAAAATCCTGGATCTAGGTTTTGTGCTAGTGGGCAATCATCAGCAAGACGTATCTGTAATCTCGAGGGAGCCGATGATCTGTATAGGATTTGAACCTACACTTCAAGGACTAAACAAACATGACATCAGTCACTAATCACTGACCAATCAACCGTGAACATCATAATGGTAACGTCTCAGACTGTAAAGCCGGATAGGAGCATCAGTTCCCTCAAGAGTACAAATACACCCAGCTGAGTACTAACTAGCACGACACTCAGATTCAGGGTTTCTTAAATACTACTACTCACCACTGTTAGAATAACAGGAAACCATGATTTCAATACTTAATATCGATTGTATTTTGTCAAACTGCATTTTATACAACAAGCAGAAGCAATATTGATATTCCTTATTTGGTAAAGTTATATCATATTGATCAACTAGGTGCTCACAAAATCTTCTTGCAAGCTTCTAATGAATATGTAAAAACATCTTTTCTATTCCAAGAGCTATTGAAAAGTAGATCATTGTATTGTCATTGATTTGAATATGGTCAATTCAAAAAACATTTCTACTGAAGCCAATAACTTGTCAATAAACAGTTATAAATTCAGACCAAAAATTCCAAAGCAATCAAGATGTGATCTTAAGTACGACAAAGCTAATGCAAAATAACGTAGTCCTAATGAGTTTTCATGGAAAATTTACTCTAGGCAGAATTTAGGTAGGTAAGAAGTGGCATGATTATATAAGTCACTTGATTTTGTCACTGAACCTAAGATTTTAGCTTCTATCGCTGAGGAGATCATTAGTGTGCATCGCTGAAGTCTTATATTAAAAAGAAGCAGCTGTCGAGTCCTTCGTAGTATAAATATCCCTAGCTTCGACCAGTCTACGATGACTAAATACTTAATAAATTAATGAAACTCTATTAAACCTATTCAACTGCATCCGTTATTTTTCTGTAAACCTTGAGCTCTACACAAACATTTTTTTATATCAGTAAATATTTACCTAATCTATTTAAATGACACCACACTTTAATGAATCCCACTTTTTCACGACGAGTAGTTACGTTTTATCTATTGAAAGTAATCTATTGTTTCTCAATTACATAATACACAAGTAGATTAATTTTATAGTTATATCAGCTGAGCAAGAGAATCAACTAATTTCTTAAAATCAGAATAAGTATATCGCGGTAGTAGCCCAAGCCTGGTGAATTTGATAGCTCCATACAAAAATAATGCCAGACAGTTCATGACATTCAAAGAACAAATACAATAAACTGTCTGTTTGCTTTGATGACAGTAAAATATTTGGTTATGTGTCATGTGAATTTTACGATCTCCATTATTTCTTCATGAGTTTTATTTATAGGTCGTGTTTGTTAGTTCTTTTTATCCACTTTATGTCCAGTGTG
Organism: Schistosoma mansoni; assembly: GCF_000237925.1. Classification (NCBI taxonomy): domain Eukaryota; kingdom Metazoa; phylum Platyhelminthes; class Trematoda; order Strigeidida; family Schistosomatidae; genus Schistosoma; species Schistosoma mansoni. Next base: position 8,758,104 of record NC_031502.1, on the reverse strand, counting down.
TGGTTGAATGTTGTATAATTCTGCCCTAATCCCAGAAAAATTATGATGGAATTATCTTTTTCTCAAACAATCACGAGTATTAACTATTAAATATCACATAATCAAATTATGTTATTTGGTCATGCTACTATTTTTACCAGACCCAAAGATTATATCTTCATTTCGAATCATATCAATCCAGTCATTTTAATAACATTTAAACAAGAGTTGAAGAATTAGGAAGAACTGAACAACATTTTATCTTAGTATTAGGGGTTTAAACGTTGTGTTTCCATGTGGGAGAGTGAGATGATCACCACTGGTGACCGTCTCGCTACACCCAGTTAATTGGATTGATACGCAAATCACTGAATTCAAATAAACTGTGTCAAGCAGCCAGCTTGCTGTGAAACCTGGGTTCGATCACTGAGAGAGTCATGAATGTCGACCACTGAGGAGCCTTATGTTGAGACAAACTATTTGTTCAGTGAGATCTGACTCTTAGTAATTTTTAAGATGATATTCTATAATAAATGTAGAATGAAAAAAAAATTCAAACACTGATCTCTGTTTTACGAATCTGGCACATTTATAACTGGGAACTACTAGTACTACTGCATTAAGGTAGTCTAAATGAAATATATTTGTAAATAAATTTTGTAAGCTATTCCTCAGAGAAAATCAGATAGTTTCAATTATAAAAGGAACGCGCTTCTTAAAAATAAACACAAAAAACTGCGTCATAAGTCTGTTTATAATTAAGCGTGTCATTAGCAGAAGACCAGTAAGTTTATTTATATATAATCATCTCAAGTAACATTGAAAATAGTAAAAAATAAGTCACAAATCCACAGTTTATTAACACCATATTATAGAACAAAATTAGAGCCTGATGTATCAATTAGTAGTAGCAGTCAATATCGTCATTAGCGAATGTGTCATATTAGTGCTAACAATGATGGTAGCAATTATAATGACAGTAAAAATTACAAGAATGTCATAAACATACACACACACACACATCAGAGAACATTTGTGAAAAATAGGAAAACAAGTCAAAAATTAAAATAAAACAAACTGGCTATAATCATCATTGTATGTGTTGTGAACAGGAAAAAAAAATACGGAAATACTAAGAAAAAGAGAATTGCAGACAACTTTTCATAATGTAAACATATATGATGGTGGATTTTATTCAGAAAACAAGAAGTATTTGTCATAACCCCCTTCTTTTTTTAGTTGCCTTTAAAATAGAAAGACTAGGTCATTCATCAAGAAAAGCAAATAATGTACAATCGTAAATTTTGGAAATGAAATTAACGAATCAAATGATGAGACAGTTTCACCGAAACTATAAGTCGGAAGTCGATTACATGCACGTGTGTATGCAGGCGACGAAAATAAACAAGCAAAAATGGAAGGAGGAAACACAAACACAAAAAAAAATTAAACAAGGAGTTCACACTGTAAAATAACACAAAAAGGCAACTCAGATAAAATTACATCTGTTTAAATTCATTTTCAGATGTTATTATTTTTCTGATTACATATTAAAATGAATCAAATGAAAGGAAATAAACACAAACACTATCTGTTAGTTAAGCGAAATGAGAAACAGTGTCTGTTTCACTCTTGATCTAATTGGTCACCCATTAAAATGTATTTTCTTGACGTAATCATACTGAAATATTGATTCACGATATTATAAATAAATTAATGGATGAACGAAAGAGAAAGGAATAACGAATATAAAATGAGGAAGAGGGAATAATCATAACATAACAATATTATTAATTAAACAATTGGAATAAAACAAAAATGACGTATTTCCAGTTATTAAACTTGGTAATTCATTAACATTTTCATTAAGGAATAGACACGAACAAACTAATACACGTATACAATAAGATGTGTACGATTAGTTTGATACTATTTGTTTTATACTGCATTATCACCGTTTTTGGTAACATATATCAACAATCGATAAGTGAGAAGTTTGGTTCTCTTTTTTTATCTTTACATGATGTTCTGTTTTCTAGAATTTTCGATTATTTATAGGAAAAATACGCTTAAGAACAAAATTAATTACTTGGTTCATAAAATTGAGACAATACAATATGATAAAAAAAGGTGAGAAGAGTAAAGAAAATGAAGCATATTAATCTTAAAATATCATGAAGTGATGAATAACATTGAAGAAATCACTGTGTTTCGTAGTAGGGAATACACTGAAACGTAGTTAATACTCTTGAAGAATCTTATTGTCTACAAAACAGATAGATAAATGAGTAGATAGTGCATCTAAATAGACCGATAGGAAGAATCGAAATAAATTAGCATACGATAAATTTTAAAAAGGGGGGAAAAGATGTAGTTAATATTGAAGATGATAAAAGATGTTATTCTATGCTCTGTTTGGCAGATAATTTTTATGGTCCATTTATGTTATGTTGTATTGTGCGAAAAAAATACGGAAAATTCGCCCACACAAAAAATGTACAAAATAGAAAATACAAACAAACAAAGTAAATCTTAACTGGTGTTTTCTTTTTCTGGAAAGAGAAGAAATTTGAAATAGTTTTTACTTATCGCTAAGCGAATTACTCTATTGTTTTAATGAATCGAATTTGTAAAAGCGGAAAATTGAAGAAATATTGACATTAGTTCTAACAAACACAAACGAGAACAAGACGAAAGGAGTGTATTAGCATATAAATACGATGAGAAACAACAAAATCAGTGATCACGTTCATTCTTTATATCATCATGTAAAACGATGTGTTGCTCTTTCGCTGTATTCCGCAGAACGTTATAACTGACTATCAGCTTTGTATGGAGAACGAAAATTCACAAGTGCAGTTTATACGTTTGCTTTTAGAAATAAACGACGAGTTAACTAACGTAGGAGACTCAACGCAAACCAATAAAAGTAATAATAATCAGAGAACAAAATGAAATCAACTAAGAACAACTTAGAGAAGGAAGGGGGCGGAAAAACAATTCATACATACACGTACATAGTGGTTGTTTATTGATCAAACATTAGAAATGTGAAAAATATCTCATCAATTACTACAGTGAGATCATTCTAGTGGAAAAGCACACAAGAGAACAACACAGAATAATCGAAGTACATAATCTTCATGATATCGACAATGTGAATAGGATAATGAGAGAAATTAGAAAATTTGGTAAACAGAGGAAAAATAACATTACTATAGATTTAATCAAAATACACAGAATAAGTTATCATCATTACGTTGCGTTTAGTAATAATAATGTTACTCATATCATTATTATTAGCATTATATAAGCAAGATCAGACGCATAAAATGTATATCCAAAGTGAGAACAATGGAAACAATATTTTAACAAGGAACATCGTTTGCATTACACATCTAGTTAAACCAATGAACAGGTATGAAGATTTAAAAAAAAACAATAAACTCTCCACAGTGCGAAATACATCAAAATATAAAAAAAATTTAGTTTATAAAGCACAAAAAAGCGGACAAACCAGAGGAAAATAAAAAAAAGTATGAACCAGCAGCTATTGTTTTAAAAAAAAACTAGATGTAATTACACATACTTACACAGACGGATGAAGATACTGAAAGATTAGAAGAACTAAGCTCTACCTCTTTCTAATATTATTCAACTAAACTAGTTTCTTTTATTCAAGTAAACAACCTTTCGAGCATCAACATAGTATGTGTACACAAGAATTCATTTAAGTGACTAAAGTGAAAACGAAACAGAACTGGATAAGTAGAAACAACAACGAATATGACATAAGGAAGTATGTCTATCAAGAAAAGCGATAATGTACTTTTCAAGTTTATCATTATATACACACTAGTGGGGGTAAATTTTTGTAAACCTTTCTCATCGACCCCAAGAAAAATCGAACAGTAAGTATGTGTGTGAGCAAATTCAGTAGTAAAGTGTAATATTTGATATTTTTTGTCTACGTTTTTACACATTTTGGATGAGAAATATGTACGTATATATATATATATATATATATATATATATACAAGAAATAAGGAATTCATAACCGTTTCTTTAATATATTCCCTGTCACATTCAGATCGTATTTTACAAATTTCCTTTACACACAATCGAGCATTCAAAAAAAGCATGACAGCTTTGTGAACACTAGTTAACTTCAATACAAGCAGGTAAACAACAAACAGAGGGATTTTAAAGGAAAGACAATTGTAGAGAAAAATAATGTGAATTAAATCTGGCAAATTAACAATAATCGGTGATGGAAATCCAGAGGGAACGAGGAAAAACAAGAAAACAGTAAGCGAACAAAACTAAAAGGCAGATGGTCAAATTTTGTTCTAAATAATGGCAAAAACATTGTGAGCGACTTGAAGTTTAAATGTTCTGAATGAAAAATGGTTTTATAGGGGGAAAACTTATATACGACTTGAACTGAAAGCAAAACGAAATAAAAACAATTATTTTTTAGTGGAATTATCAGAGCTAGTAGCCGGTATTCGAGGATTTGTATCTCGAATATTAGATGAAATTGATGGATACGAATTTAATGTAGCATGTGCTGATTTTGTTACGGAATTTACGTCAGTTTCACCATTACTACTCCGGAGACCAGTAGAGCTCGACGAACGATGCATGTCGTTTTCATCTGCAGTTGTTCGGCTAGTATTGCTTTTCGCGCTGAGACGCCGATAACCGGAGATTTGAGTGGAATCTACAGTGTTAGGAGTGACAATAGGTGGATTAGGTGCTGGTCTTTTATCGCTTTGACGAGATGTAGAACCAAGCGTTCGAACGGAAGTACCAGTGCTAGTTGATGCTGAACTATCTCTTCTAGGAGGCATACGTTCATTAATCTGATCATATGCTTTTGCTTGCTCAAAAGAGATGATTTTATTTCTAGGTGAAACACCAGAAAGTGCTAAATGATTTTGAAGTAAAACAAAAAAATATTTTAGGTAAAATTATTCACCAGCGCAGAAACATCAGTAAAGACGGATAAGCAAATGACTATTGTTTCAAAGACATTGGTTACTACAGGACTTAATAAATAAACATACCTTTATTTAATGATTCTTTTCCTCCAGATAATGCACCTAATGGTAGCATCCCATTTGGTGTCAAACCTTTCAGTTCAAATACAGACTCACTTTCTTCTCTGAAGAAAAATAAAAGGAAAAAAACAACGAATGTATTAATAATATTTATAGATGTATCATGGAAGTACACAAATAGTCTCATGAACACAAGTTATATACACTCAACATAGTTAATAATCGTTGCCCTTAAAAGATTACTTCAAACAAGTTGATTAATATGATGAAGTAAATTGAGATTTTGAAAAGCCGATTTTTAAAGCTTGGATAAGATTTTATTCAAACAGCCTGATATATTGATCACAGCTTCATACTGGACTAATTGCTGGAGAAACGCCAGTAACGTATCACAGACCAATAACCACTTTCATACTTCAACTAGAAAAAACACTTAGTTTGTTAGAAACGAGTGTTTTATAAGTGTCTGCTAAAAAAATAATAACCTAGGTAAACTGTTATACAAAACACTTTATATATAGCTAACACATAAAATATCCTATATTTCTTGTTCTCAACTAGCTACAGGGTCGAGTGAAATTGAAAAATCCTCACTAGAAACATTCTCTGAAACAAATGCTCCGTTTCGGTGAATGCATACTACTCAAAAGTGAATAACATACAAATCATTCAGAACGTCCCAATGTAGTTACTAATCCGTAGGTTCAGCAGTGCCATTGATAATATACCATAGTATCAACACACACACAGTGACAATAGTGGTTAATGAATGTTTATAATTTAATGATTTATTTATACCATATGTTAATTAGTGGAAAAAACTAAGTAAATTAATACCCATGTGCTTTACAAGGTGATTTCATTTCGTGTATGAACATCATAATTACTCATTAGTAAAACTTTTATTGAAATAAAACAAAAGAAAACACCAAATAAATGTCACTGTGAAATATATCAATTATATTGTTTAACAAAAAACATTATTCAGCTTGTAATGCATCATCCAGGATAATTATTACGATGGAAAGTTAGTTCGAATTGGTTAACTCTGAAAGACAATTTATATTACGGACTAAACAAGGATTGATAAGAAGAAAGCATTAGATAGTTGTGCTTTGTTCTGGTTTAAAATTACGACACCCCTCTTAAGAAATTAAGCCAAAGATATCAACGTCTCACAGTGAGTGCATTACTCTTAGACTACTAAATCAGCATTCATTGATCGAATATTCCAAATTCAGTCAACTTACAATATTCAATAACCCTCATTTAGTGTTATCACTGACAACAGTTTCATTTTACACGTAACTGAATTTCACTAGCATAAGTTTGGTTTGAATCAGAGCCAAAAATATCTATTATAAGTAACGATAATTTCCAAAAAGTGATTAAAAAACCGATATACACTAGAATCAGATTAAAAAGAATAACAAAATAAAAGTTCATTCCTGATAGATAACTGTCATGAGAAAATAGGTGAAGTGAAAAGAAACAGAGAAACGATAGAAAGGTACAGCGAAAATCCTAACAACAACTGATCAATTTATTCAATACTCTCGCATGCCATATTGACTGCATGATAACATTTTTGATCAAATAGAAGCTTCTTGTTAAATAAAAACAGAAAAGGTTGTGTCAATTTAAACAGAAATTAACAGTTATATTTTAGCTAGATTAGTATACAAAATAAAAGTTAATGATAACTGAAGATAAACTATTCAAATAATAAAAAGTAAGGAAGTAATTATGTTAGGAAGTTGGGAGTAGTTGAAATGATACTCCAGACTTAGGTTTCATATTAATTGTCATTCGTTAGAAGTTCACTTGTGTAATCTTCAAACACCTTATGCTACCTGTGGAACTTGAAACGGCATTTCACAACCTTCCTTGTCTGAGACGTTACCACCGAGACATTTAGGACGGAACGGACGTCCAGTGCTTCCAGGTTCCCCATGGTGGTCTGGCTTCAATTGACTCATGATCTTAACTATTAAAATTATTGATTAATTTAAGATACATCATCCACAAATAATTATAATTTTGAAGAATGATCATTATTATCAAGATAATTCCCTTGTAAATAAAACAATGGGAAATCTAAAACATGCAAAGTTTTAACGACAAAAAAATTATACTCTATAAAGAAATTATAGACTAGTAATCTAATTAAATTCTTTAACCATTGAAAACAGGATGAGTGTATCAGGCAACAAATGTACTAATAATTAGCGAAATGAAGATATATTGGAGTCTAGAAGATAAAAATTGAGCTTTACTTAAAAACCTCTTTCTTAAGTCAATGAAAAACCTCAGTTTGAGGCTCAGTGTTGAATAATGTTAATGTAAATGTTTTACAAGTAACATTGAGTATAAGAATATCTAATGATACTGATGATCACTAAATAAATTAGAAAAATTAGTGGAATTCATGTAGCATAGAATCAACACTCGACACACTTACCTTAGCACTGTGAAAGTACGAGCCATTTTACCGATTGCACGTATTTTATTACGAATCACTTCTTTACGAGCAGCTACAGTGCCACCTTAATTTTTTTTAAAAATAATATAGAAATACAAATGAGAGAATAATGGTAAGCAATTAATATTACTATTTAAAGAGTATCAAGAAAAAAACAATTTGGAGCTGTAAAGGGCCACTGACAAGTAACCGATGATCGAAAGAGGAGAATATAACTAACAACAAAAAAGAAGAGTATAGTCAGAGCGAATATGGAACGAATGATGCTGATGAATAGATTCGATGAACAATTTTTGCAAGAAAAATATTATTTTTGTTGATATTGAGTTCTTTAACGTCACTGGTTTATAATTTTACAAGTGAATCGAACAACGGATGTGTTTTTCATAATAATAATAATATGACTATTATATATTTGCGATTTCGCAGTGAGTAGAAAATTAAATTGCTGAGGTTTCGTAACCTTTCATTATCATTCTAAACCAAATGAATAGAGTCGACCTCAGATAAAATTAGATGTTATTTGGAATTTCAATAAGCAGTGATTAGCTGTTTTCAAGAACTGTGTTCCTTTCATGTGCATCCACATTCTTGTTGACTGTCTTGGCAGGTATCCACGACCATTAAATGGTTGGATGAAATTAACGTAAAAACTATAGGGACGCTATAGAAGCTCCAAAGGTTTCTAGTCTAAATGCCTGAGAATTTCTTCAACCGAATTTATGCCCGTATGGTCTCGACGTATTGATATCAATGATGATACATCATATTATTTAACTAATAATCTATGTTTATGAATAGACAGATGAAGTAAAAGCTTAATTGGCTCAATGGGATGCTTCTGACAGTTAAAGGTTGTGTTTTATTCCATTTGATCTGCATAAAATGGAATGTAGTAATTCTGTTGCCTTCAGAGCAACTTAAGCTTGTAAGATATCTTAAATTCTAGCAGTAACATCTAAGATTTCGCTTGCTTATTAACAAAATGGTGCTCTATCTCAATCAGCTTCTAGTGTTTCGTGAATTTTGTACAGTTGAGAAATGTCAAACAACATATAAGTATTCTCAAGTTCTTTTCTCTTGAAAAGGAATATGTTGCCTATATAAAATATGCGAAACATTGTATGGATTTTCAGTAGAATTGAATCCTCCGTTTCATTCGTTTGCAACAAAAGTCCAGTAATTTATTAGCATATTCCCAACACTACGGATTACCCCTTAACATATTCATGTAATCAATGACAAGTTGGCAACAAACGTCAAGTTTATATTGCCATTTAACGACTACGATTGTCAACTTTGACTATTTATTGAGCGAAACATTGTGATCGCAACATCTTTTCTAAGTAACAAACCACCGATTGCCTGTTTTCATCTAAATTTTACCTAAATATTTAATCTTATCAGTACTATATAATCGTTCACATGACGTTGAACAAAAGCTTTATGCATACCTTCAAACGTGTCATCACCTTCCTTCATTAATTCATCATCAGAACAAATACTTAACACGTTCATAAGCATTTCTGTGACTAAATGAATAAAAAGTAACAAAAATCAGTATATATGAAAACAAAAATTAGTATATGGCTTGGAAGAATATATACTACTGCTAAATACTAGCTACAAATATAACTAGTAGTAATAACAATAGGAGTAATAGGCTAAACAATAGGATAGAATATAGAAATTAGACAGTAATGCGGGAATTAGTACTACGATATAACCAAAAGAAAACAATATCTTTTATTACCCTCAGTGATTTAGTGGGTAAAGTACTTGGGGTTCAGTTACTAGATTGGAGGGAGGCTTCGACCAATTTCATGTTAGATAACCATCTAATGCAAGAATATATCAGCAGTAACTTTTCGGTCTAGAATGTCAAACGATGTTGAGTTAACTGTTATGTATTGAGAAAAATTAGTTTTTACAGCTCCATGGATATTGATTGGAAACAGTAGATGGACTAATTTTATAATTTCACAAATAAATAGCAATTAATGTCATACAAATATTTAATAACTTAGGCTACAGAAAACTGAGGAATTTTAATTGTAATACAACAAGCGGATATATATATATATATATATATATATATATATATATATCCGCTTGATATTGACATCTGTATATGTCGCAGGCAATGGTCAACATAAACTGATTGCAGCTTAAAGATGATCAAAATTCAAGAACTAGTGAACACCTCTGTCCTAAGTTATAACTCCTGAGAAGTAACTATTTACAAGCCCACCAAGGATTTGAACAAGGTCTCATTGGAAGGATAATACCCTATTTAGATCTTGTGGTCTATATAGTCAACTAAAGTACATTTGAGGAATCGGACATAGTTTTGAGTAATGCAATAAACAGACTAGAATGATAAAATCTTACCACAGATGTGGCATAGAGTCACCAACCTTAGACCATAGATGAAAGTCAGCAAATTTATAAACAGTGTGATATTAGTAGCATTAGTACAGTCATACTATTATTGTGTAGACATTTTGAAAATTTGCAAAAAGTCTAGTGGTCTGGAGAAATAATTCAATACTCCGTTCACACAGTTAAACAGTAAATACGAAAAAGTCGCTAGGAAATATTTGATTGCAAGTGTGTTTTTTTTTTCAGGAAGTGTTGTTAGTATGAGGATAAAAGTAGAGAACATAGATATTCAATCAAAAGACTTAGAATAATAAGACGTTCATTTCACCAAAATCCACTTTACCCTTTTCCTCTACTAATATACCGATGAGTAGTGGTCATGTTAATGTACAAAATGTTAGAATGGTGAAAAGTTATCATCGTTTTCATATTCCGATCTAGGCACAATAATCTGGCAGTTAAATTCAATGTTCACAAGGTCCGCAAAAAGAAATAAGTTATTCTTTCAGCAAAAAAAAGACACATGTATTGCAACCAGAATTTATCACGTTCAAATAATTCGTGACATAACTCTTAATAACAAGGCTACGAGAACATTAAAATTTATTGGCAAAGAACAACGCAACTAAAATATAATATAATATCTGTTCATGACAAAATTAAGAGAGAGAACAGAAAAACATTTTTGTTTAACGTTGAAATCATTAAGAAAATCATTGATTAAGATTTCCTAAATGCTGATTGGTTGTTTCCCATCAACCAATGTGGCATATGATAGATATTTTATTCAAAAGCAGAAAAAAAAATTAAAATAATGTTAAACGCAACTTAATAATACGTCAATGTACATGTTTATAATGAATAGACATACACACGCACACATAAACATCCACCATATGGGCATAAACAAGTATCAATTGATACTAACAACAAATGAGATAATTCAATGAAGTAGAAACAATGAAAACCAATTAAAACATCATAATACCAATAATCATAATGAAAATGAAAATAATAGCGGATTGTTTAAAAGCTAATAACACACAATTCTCTATCTTTCTCTTTGGGAACAGAATTAACAACACTTCATCTTATAGCAGAGATCATTTTTGGGTAGATAAATACAATAAAAAAAGTAAATGAAATCAATATCAAAGTTTGTTGATTTGGATCTTTATTTACAGCTGAATACTTACTCTTAATCCCTTCTTTCCACAACTTATATCATACCTTTTTTATTCAGTAGTAATAGTAGCAGTTATTTTTGTGAAGGAAGGCAGAGAACGGGACAGTGGAGAAAGAGATGGAGATGGAAAGTTGAAAAGAAAAAGCCTAACAAAACAAAATAATTAAAGCAATAGATAATCACATTAATTACAGTGATATACACAGTCCGAATGTTATACTAAAAACCTAACCTTTTTCACCGACAAACGGTAAAGACCAAGTGAATACATCCATAAAGTTTGGAAGCCAATAAGGATGAGGTGAACAATTAAACTGTCGTATATTCATTGTATTATTTTCATATTTAAGTATGGCAGCTATTGAAAACAAAGAAAAGTGCTGTCAGTATTTTGCTTTTTACAAGAATAACAATCAAAGTAAAATACAGTACCGGAAAAATATGTACCAAGTGTTCACAATATCTACGCACCATCAGGTTACGAGTGGAGCACAACAACAAATGACAATAATTCATTCTGCTAAATAAATATGAATGCAAGTAACTTGATTAGTAGTATGACAATATATTCTCCAAAAGCATAGTAATAATAATAATAGTTTAGACAAAGCAAAAATAGACTGAATCATTTATATGAACTATAGTGTAACTCATGGGTTGGATTCATTAAGAATGAGATGAAAAGACAACTAAATACAGAGATATGAAAGTTCATTGCTTAAATAGTGAAACTGAAACTTGCTGACTAAAAGGAAACTGTGGTAGTGTTTTAAATATGAAAAGAAATAAAAAATCCCATTGAGATAATAACCTCTAAAGAACTTATATCACGAACTGATACCAAAAGTAGAGCACTAACGAAAAACCAAACGAGTTTTAAATAACCGTGTTTATTTTCCATTTGGGGTTTGATTCCGAGAAATGATGCTTACAGGTACAAACTAATGAAAAGTATGATTCTGAAAAACAAACCAGCGTCTTCAGTTTACAATAGTTCTTTAGCTAACGTCAAGCCATTAATATTTGCAGACTACATCCTGTTTTAATAATAGTTCCTAGTTTCCTGTTGTTAGTAATACGGACTGAAAATGATCAGTCTTTATATCCTATACGTTCAGGTGAGAGAATTTTCACGACATAGAATGTTATAGGTTTCTCAGTATATTCCATAAGTGACTAGAAATAGAACCCAGAATGCAAGTTTGATTATACTTTGGACTCCCAAATGGATAAACTTCCACAATAACGTTGATTTTCGTAGTGAAACTCGAACCCACTACTTCAGTAGCACACACCACACTTCTACTTCAAACGCTCGAAACTAACAAGTCACAAATAGGACGAGATGGCCACTCTGGATTCTAATGCAAACAGCATGCTAAATAAGTTTTCCGTTTTTTTCAAACAAATAACTAGTTTCTGTAAAAAATGGATAAGTTATTGAATAATGCAATAAAAATTTACTGGTAAGGCAAAAAAAGTAAACATGATAAAGCAATGAAACGGTAAGTCTTCAGCGTTTGAAATCACATTTTTTATTAAACCGATGTTTCGGTTTACATTATAAGCTAGATTTTAAAATAAAGTTTAGTCAACTGACAAAAAGATATAGACAAACTATATACATTGTGCAATGAAGACAAGTTAGATTTCATTGAGATCACGAATCGCTCAATGTTAGACCGACAATGAAAATCTGGAAGCA
>NC_031502.1:8619169-8745107 GCF_000237925.1 Schistosoma mansoni | reverse complement strand
GGTATAACATTGCGCTATTCGTGTATTTCAATGAAATCTAACTAGTCTTCATTGCACAATGTATATAGTTTGTCTATATCTTTTTGTCAGTTGAGTAAACTTTATTTTAAAATCAAAAACTCAACAATCTCCACAATCCCATACTGAAAATTAGATTTGGCATTTTCTTCCATCCAATCATGATTTCGCAACAGTTTCTTCAGTGAAAATATGCAAGATGGGTCGGTTAAAGCACATACGAAACTATGACTAGTAACACCCAGATTATTTCTATGAAAGACTCTTTATATACAAATACACAATATACTTGAAATAATAATGGAAAATATAATTTAAAATAATTAAATCCAGCTCACCTTTGTTGTTATACACATCAAGATAATTAGGAGCACTAAATATGGTGATGAGTGAAGGAAAATTAGTGGCTTGATTTTTTCGATACATACGATAACTAAACATACGTTCACATGGAAATGAAAAATAAAAAAAATAGTGGAAACTGTTAATAATCATTTAGAGAGAAAACGTAAAAACAGGTCTGTAAAATGTGTATCACCATTACAACAATAACAACAAAATCCTTTTGAGCAATTTTCGAATTGTATATTATCTTATTAAATATAGTTTTGCTTAAGATAAGATCAAGAATTACCAATGAAAATTTAGTATAGCTTTTTACCTCAATGTGTCAAAGCTGCAATTTACAATTTACGTGATTACCAAGCTTAAGAAGAGTTCGACAATGGGAAAATTAGCATCACGAAAATCTAATACAGCCTTCCTTCAAGATATTAACAAGCTTATTCAGTTCAGGATATGTCTCGGTAACAAGTTACAAGCCTTACAGGCTGGATTCTGTAAGGTTCGGTTGTGTGCAGACCAAACCGCGACACTACGCATCATTGTTGAACAGTCAGTTGAATGGAACTGGTCACTATACAACAACTTCCCTGACTACGAGGATGCATTTGACAGCATGCATATGAAGACCCTATAGAACCGTCCTCGATACTATGGAGTACCTAGGAAGAATGTCAACATCACCAAACAGAATTCCCACGCCATACTGCGTTGCAAAGTTGTTCATGGAGGCCAACTCACAGGCTGATGCATTCCAAGTGAAGACTGGTGTCAGACAAGGCTGCCTACTGTCACATTTTCTCTTTCTGCTAGCTGACGGCTTGATTATGAAGACCTCCACACTTTACGAGAAGCACGGAGTACGGTGGATAGCTTTAACTCAGTTGAGTCGCTTCCACTTGGAGATCACTTAGCTCAGCTGTCACATACACATCAATAACAATACATGCATTTTTAAACAGCTTTCTACACAAAATACACCACATCCATTGGCCAAACATTATAAGCTAAAACCTCGTCAGGTAGAGAATAAACGAGCTACCAGTTGAAGAGGAAATTAAGAAAAGACACTGGCGATAGACAAAACATACTATGTATTACAGAGAGAGCCTTAACTTGGAATCTTCAGTGCACAAGGAAAAGATTCAGACCAAAGAACACACAGCTCCGGGAATCAGACCTGCACATGAATATCACCTGAGATCAGCTGAAAAGGAAAGCCCATAATGGAGTTATTCGAAAATTCATGGTCCGTGGCCTTTGTTCCATGATGTGTACCAGGCTTATATAATAGTAGTAGAATAATACAGCGGTCAAACATGTTTGCTATTATTATTCCTGTTATTACTGATGTTATTTAAGTTTCAAATAAGCAGAGTGATATGATATGTGCATAATGTCTTCATCTATCCCCCTTTTATCCACCAGACTACTCTTATCTATCGAGTCCAGAAGGATAAAAACCGACTTTCGTTTTTTTAAATGATTTATGATAACTGTAAACTCGCATATAATGACTTATTTGACTAATGAATTATTTCAATAGAGTATAAAAGATCCATCAGCATTACACAAAGGTGTATAAAAAATACATAGAAATCCAAAGAAAAGTATGCTCTGAATCAATACTATTACAAGTCATAAAATGACTAGACACACTATGGGGAAAATCAAGCATACTTGGGAAATAAAGAATAATACAGACTGATGAAGGTCAAGTAGGAAATCAACAGAAAGGTTACTAATAAACACAATATAGTGAAATTAGGCTAAAAATAAAGACCACAGATAAGAATTGAAATAAAACACGTATAGTATGATGTTATACAATTAAAGAAAAGTTGGATAAAAAGAGAAGGAAAATCAACTTAAAGTTAGTTAACGTTTAATCAAATAAAAAAAGATACAAATCTCAGTGTTCATGAAAATAATCCTGAATACTTGTGAAATGGATTTTTTCTGGATGTATATAGATAAACAATGTTGAAATAAGTCAACAATACGGCATGAATAGTTCGAATGTAAAATCTGTACTCCGTTAAAGATAGACAGATACATGAATTAAATGTACATACATATATACAACAAAAATTTTCGACTAACCCAGCATCTTGAGCTTCATGTGCACGTATTATAGAGAGAAGACTGTTGGTCTGTAGGAAATCACAGCAAGCATCATAACTATATAGTAGGTCGATTTGAACGCAATCATTTGAAGCAATTGAAGAAACCAAAAGAACGAAAAATTTGGAAGTAAACGAAATAAACTGTTTTGGAAGGTAAACATGTTAATCAATAAGATTTAATTTCTTAATAACTAAAATTATCAGATGAATAAAACGGTTTTGAAAAAAATCGAACTTAAATTTACTCATAGAAAGAAAAAAATTTTCATTAGCGAATGAAATGATGGTAATGTTAAAATAAGCGAATCAGTGCTAAGTGCCAATGATTAGTTAGAAAGTAAGTGTAAAACTTCACAAGCCAACCCTTTTCATTATAAATCTAGAAGCTACCTCTCGAAATTAGTCACTACTGAGTACATGATTATTAGTAGTAGGAGTTTACAGTGTGTTAATTTTTCATAGTTTGCAACACAGACTGACCTTAGATAAACAACCGTTAGAAGCCATAAAGCCTTGAATAACTGCCTTATTCTAGTAAGAGGTTCTTTAGCATTGTGCACCTATGACTACATACAGAACAGAAACGAGGACCTTCAGGTTTCACGGAAAGCGCCAAAACTTCAGATCAATGTTGTGGCTTCATTTAATTCACAAAATTACGACATCACAATCGATTGTTAATGATGACATCCATCTTACTCTCAGAATGTTTGGACTTGACTTCTCAGTCATACATTTTCACTGGAACTCTGGGATTTGCCTCTCGAAATTACTCACAAGTGAAGACAGAATAAATGCGTAGTCATCCCCCGACAGCTACAGTTACCTTGATATGGTAGTCGGATTTCCCAACCATTATTATTCAGTCTACCTATAGTGGCTGGAACACATGTTCCTTTAGGTTCTACTATACCAGGCAGGTCGGTAGGAGAACAGCAAGACTAAAAATAGTAACATAAGATCAGGGAGAAGCGATAGCAATGGAATGTCTCACTCAGACCACTAGCATCTAGGCGATGCTGCCTTCTCACAAGGAAAGATACGGAAGGAATGGAAAAGGCCAACACCTCAATCCACTAATTTCCATCTCCAGAGGTTATGGTCTTTTAAAGTGTGGAGCTAACATACCCCTCAAGTAGTTACCCTCTAGGCTCTGCCGTCACACTACCAGGTCACTAACACTACCACTAACCCAGCTTCCTTTCAGATCCCTCAAGAAGAAATATCCTCCCACGATGTCGGCACTCAAAAAAAGACAACCGCGCTCATATCTCTACCTCACATCTTATTAATTCTCCTAACACACGAATTACCCCTTCTCAAACATTTTTGATTACAACGCGCCCACACTTTCAAATGATTCAAGTTCACCAAATCTTATTCATGGTCCCGTAAACCACATGTTAGAACTTTCAACGTTTGAACCTCGTGTCAGATGGGACGACAGATTGTTTTAGCTAGAACTCTAGAATCTCACGTTATCCATGTTTGTTGGATCTCCAAAATGCGCACACAGGATCAAAGCATGATCATTTATTTGACCTCACTCATCAATATAGAAAACTGACGTGATTTACCCTCTATGTATCTAGAGATCCTACTTCTGCTTCCCGTTGCCTTACTAATGTAGGTTTTGTGATTTGTGAGGTGCATATTTATCTGGTGCTTCCTTGTAACAATATTTATGTGTTTAAATAAATAAATAAACTAATGTAGGTATATCATGAAGTCTAAAAGTAGAACAGGCTCTCCAAGACTGGATACCCCATAGACAGTCTCTTGTGTTCTGCTGTCCGGCTAAACGGGACATTAAGAACTTAGATAGATAAAAAAAAATCGCCGTTGACTCTTCGTTTTCCCTGCTTACGCTTCCACTAATTGCAGTTCCGATTACGTAAAACATGAATGTGATAGGGAACTTCCGAAATTCCTTTAAAAAGCTACACGCTCATGTGTAGTAATAGTGACGGGTGATCCTGATGCCTGACTAGATAGGCTAAACCAAACCGGAAGACACTTGGGTGGATCATAGGGCATAGCGGCTCAGAGATCAGAAAATTGCAACAGTGTCGTGCAACTATGCTTATATAATCATATATTTCTGGCAAGTAACAACTTTAGGCATAATGAGGGACATCATTTGACATGACGACACCCACCATCGACTCAACGATGGATAAAAACAAACTGGGTCCTCATCAGCCAGTGTTTAGGAGGCTTGATAAAAGACTTCCGTTTATTTTGTAGCACATGTTTAGTCTCAGATCATGCTTATTTAATTGCATCTGGAATTTGGCGGCTGGACGTACAAGGGACTCCTGCGCTAAAAATGTGGATTCCATTGCCAGACTATGTCCATCTTTATTAATTTTTTTTTACCCAAACGACAATAACAAGATGACCGGCTTGCAGTGGAAATACCTAAAAGAGACTTATTAATTGCAGCCTTTTTAATCAACAAACGGGAAAATACGAACATAAAAATATATGTCACTAATAATTTAATCCTACCACATATTAATACATTGCGACAGGCTCAAACCATGGATCGATGAATTGAGAACTACACTTTAAGTTCGAAAACGTTAGGTTGGGGAATCCAAAAATATTCTGGAGATAACTTCATCACAAAAAGATATCACCTGAGAAATCACTGAAAATCAACGAGTACTGAACAACAGCTTTTGCATTCTTACATACTTACGCCTGTTACCGCAATGGGACATAGGCCGTCGACCACCATTCTGCAACCCACTCTGTCCTGGGTCTACCGTTCTAGTTCCATCCAGTTGTTGTTCATTCTTCTCATAGGTTGTTGCTGATAGAGTCCGGCTGACGGATCCGAAGTGTTTTGCGTAGACAACTGTTAATAAACACTTGTATCTTCTGGATAATGGCTTTCGTAGTTCTCCACGTCTCTGCCCCATACAGAAGAACTGTCTTGACATTTGTATTGAAAATTCTAACCTTGGTGTTGGTTGACAATTGTTTTGAGCTCCAGATGTTTTTCAGCTGTAGGTATGCTGCTCTTGCTTTGCCGATCCGCGCCCTCACATCTGTAACAGATTCACAGTGTTCATCAATGATGCTGACCAGATATGTAAAGGCTTTTACATCCTCCAAAGTTTCTCCGTCAAGTGTGATTCGATTGGTGCATGTTGTGTTGTATCGGAGAATCTTGCTTTCCATTTGTTTATATTGAGACCTACTGCTGCTGAGGCTGCTGCTATACTGGTCGTCTTCTCCTGTATTTGTTGTTGCGTGTGTGATAGAAGAGCCAGATCATCTGCGTAGTGTAAATCGTCCAGCTGCATCCGAGCTGTCCATTGTATCCCGCGCTTCTCTCCAGATACTGATGTCTTCATTATGCAGTCGACCACCAGGAGAAAGAGAAAGGGTGAGAGTAAGCAAACTTGTCTGACACTGAGCACCTCTCGATGATTGACTGTAGCCTATTGTAGAATTGATCTTTAACGTCCTCATCGTAGTCGTTGATAGGCACATAGCATTGAGTAACGTTCATTGTAATGCCCTCTTTCTTTGTTTTGAAGGAGACTTTGATGATCATGAGTCCACGAGATTCACATCCTATAAGTGCATTTTGTGCTTGTTTGGACAGCATCAATGCAACTCCTTGTGTATGTGGGGCATTTTCTTCTTCATGACCGGAGTATAAAAGAAGCTCCCCTGAAGTTATTTGTTGTTGTCCAACCTACGTCCAATGTGTTTCACTGATTTTAAGCACTTCCAGGTTGTATCTCCTCATTTCTGCAGCAATTTGGAAGACTCTCCCGGTCTCCCACATTGTACGAGCATCCCATGCACCTAGATAAATGGTTGCTCTCGCTGTCGGAAGGGGCATCGGCCTCGTAACTTCCGAAGGAACTCAGCTTTCACCATGAGGCGTCATAACTCTTCTAAATGAAGACCTTCTAACACCTAGGGCAGAGTTTAAATTGCTCGAATTATTTTTCCTGGTTAGTTTTTTTAGCGAGTTAGTTTTCAACGGGATGGAGTCGCTAACCCCATGCCCAACCCTCTCCCTTTATCCGGGCTTGGGACTGGCAGTAATCCCAGAGGGGCTCCAGGAGGAGTTTTTTCCATTCTAATTTGAGATAATAATAAGCATGGTGCGTATATAACACTAACAATCATCAAATTAAGGAAATCCAAATTTTTCGGAGAGCATGTTACCTTTAGACAAGTCTGAATCGATTGATCCATTATTTTCTATTATTAATCAATTCACGATCTAAAACGAAAATCATATGATACCATTGGCGCGTGTTTGTCTCACAATCGACATAGTCTATATGATTATTCCATATCGTACCAACATTATTCGTTTAGTGACTTGAAGTATGGGTGACATTTCAGCATCTGATTACTATTAGACTTGGCTAATTAAAATTTAGTCTGCATGATATTATGACATGACATACAGTAGTTACTTGCAGATAAGCAATACATAGCCTAAAAAATTCCAGGTAAATATAGGATTTAGGGTACTTATATGAGTCTACTGTATGATATTTGGAAAGACATGTTATAATAGTTTTACAAACATGATAAACAACTCATAATAGTTTTTTATAAAGTACCCAGTGGGTGTAAAACACCAATTTTTACTTTGACTTATGTTTATTATCATTTACTTAGCAATCTAGCGTTTTACTATTCTAAGAAAAATAAATATTACTTGATTTAATATACAATGAGACAAACTCTTTACAAAATACAATAAAATATGAATTCATTGTCAGTCACACCGAAAAATCGTCAG
Source organism: Schistosoma mansoni (assembly GCF_000237925.1). NCBI lineage: Eukaryota > Metazoa > Platyhelminthes > Trematoda > Strigeidida > Schistosomatidae > Schistosoma > Schistosoma mansoni. The sequence continues at coordinate 8,737,838 of NC_031502.1, read as the reverse complement.
CTGGCACTCAATAGTATTAAGTAATTGAACAGAAATTAAAGATGTATTTACTGAAAAAAACTATATTTTGACACAACACTGTTAGGTTAAGGCATTTTGTAGACTTTTTAAAATGCAATTGTCAGAAATTTGAGTCAACTAAAGAAACATTGTACTTGGTTTCCAATCACAGTGTTTATATGAAGGCTACTGACATCGTATGGATGCTTAAACAGAAGTAGGTGGAGTGAGGATCGAAGCTGTTATTCGTTAATTGAAAACAGAGGGCTTTAACCATTAAATCACTGCTTCATGAGAGAAACTTTGAAAATTACAGGGCGTTGTGTAGTTCATTTGTCTTAGTTGTATATATTCATGACTCTAAATGAAATCAAGAAAACGATTACTACAAACTACTTAGTTAAATCCGACGCACTACATATACACAGCTTTAGTAAGTGTTTGGTGTGATTGCCATGTAATAACCAATGATATGTTATTGCTTTATTCTTGACAATTTTGACTTCTTAGGTCAAGGTTTTAAAACTTTCTAGAAATTCATGGAAAAACTATGCTGAACAGAGAACACCAATAAAATAGACAGTTTAATAAACTTCCATTAATTAACGAATAACAGAAAACATAGTCGTAACAGGACGGTAAGCATCGAAAGTGTACACGAAAGACCGGAATAAAGTTGTTTATATTGTTGACTATTTACAACTAGCGTATATGAATAACTAGGTCAGAATTTCTTTTTTTTGTTTCAAGATTCATGGGAAAAAAAGAATCCTTATACCAAACATAACATGTATTGTAGATGTAACTCGAATTACTCCAATGGCAACAACGAAGATAATTTTTTTCGAAACAGAATAGCGATAACAAACAGATAACTGTTCGATGTAGGTAAACTTTATTCATGAGATTAAATAGCAAAATAATTAAGATAATTAAAAGTGAGAGAAAAAATACAACCCAATAGACAGCAGTCGTCATACTTTTAATTAAAATAAGGAAAAATACAGCTTCAAAATAAATTTAACCAGTATATAAAAAGAATGATAATAAGTCAAGCTTACCTGAAAAAGAAAGAACAACCTCTAACACAATTATGAGAGAAATGATCTAATGATTTCTCACTCCCGAAATCTTCCAAAGGATCAGACCATAAAAGGTCACACATTGAACCGAACGCAGGCGGTTCTCTGTATCGATCAATCTGTCAAAGAAAAAAAAGAAATATTCGTAATTTTAGAATATAAATAATAAAATGTCGTCAGAATACATTCTTAGAAATATATATATATATATATTAGTAGTGCAGCGTATCGTGTTTTAAGAACAATAAAACTAACTCAACATACGACTAGTACCATTCCGATCTATGACAGTTTCTAGCAATTCAATGAAAAAATTGAGTGAAGAGGTCATAGTGAAAAATACAAAGGAAAAACACTAACAAACTGCGAAAGAAAACTTTTTAACCATCTATCAGTGAAACAAAACATAGAGAAGGAAGACATTTTTGGTACAAAACTTCATGTATTATTAACAAAACGTTGAAATGATTAATCTCTACCGATTTGTGGCATTTCCACTACAGTCAATATCAAGAAAAATGCGTTAAACTAAAATGTTTATAATTAACAATCAATATGTGAAATATACATTGTATTACACTCGACTTTATGCTATGGCAATAATACTACATATATGGTTTGACGTTTTCAGTTTGCCTTTATTAGACATGCTTGAATTATATATATATATATAATGACGAAACAAAATCAAGTTGGTACAATTAAGTCCTTTTATAATTCTAAACAATGGAATAAATATGAATAAATAGCTCGTTAATGGTATAATCCCATTATCATTACCTTAGAAAATACAAAGCAATCAGTTTACATTGATGACATTGTTAGAACCATGGCGTTCTTAGTCAAACACAGAAAACTGAGTTAACAGAATGAATATGTATAAAAATATATATTCATGGTTTGAAAGTCAGACATTCTAACATTAATATACTTTAAGTACGTGGTTAAGAATGGAATCCAGAATGAATATTTCATCTAATACATGACTCATCAGCTGGGTTCCTTGATTCCAGTGTGTTGATGTTAACAATTGAACTCAAACTCTATACCTTTCGCTTTAAACGCTTCCACTGCTAGGTACATACCAAATATACTGAGAAACCTGCAACATAATGCTAAATCGACGCAATTCGCTCAGAATATAGTACAAATAGTGACAGACTAATTGATGGTAGTCCTAACTATCAAAAACGAGAAAATTCGAACTCTTAAACATAACCTATGAACTTTCTTTACAACAATGAAAAAACATATAACACAATGTTTCTTGACTGTTTTACAATTACATAGAAACAACAAACATAATAGTATAAATAATTACGAAGTACCGAATTAATATAAATTTATAAATATGGACCATCGGTAAATCAAATCAGTGGATTAAAAAATGAACCATTTACGCCATGAAATCTTAGGAATTCGGAGCTCACAATTCGTAACAGGAGTATGAATGAGCACTGCTGGACAGATCGAGGAAGTAAGAACAAAGAAATGTAGAATGATCTCATTAGTTTCTTAAGGTTGTCGCCTAGCTAATGTTAACAGTTAGTAACCAAAACAATTTAAGAAAAACAGTACTTTACTGATGTTCCTATGACGACACTCTACATATTCACGTGGAAACAAATATATCGGATGCCAATAACAACAATAACTATGAATGAATAACCATCTCAATTAACAAAGGAGGAGGTCAGCAGACGACAAATAAACACAAGGAAGCAAATGATTGATCAATATGACAAAAACAAATGTAACAATAAAAGAAATTATCAACTCATAACATGAGAAAAATGGCTATATTTTTGATAAGATAACTCCACATAAATCATTTGTTAAAATTGGAAATTAATTCGCAACATACCAAAGAATATGTACGGACAATCAATACATCTTACATTACTGACTTTGTTATAAGTTCACTATGTTCCCAAGTACAAATAGATAATGCAGGAAAACAAAACTAGAATGTAATCGAGATCTCCTTTATCAATTAATTGAACTGGTTACCTTCCTTCTATACCTAGATTAAAATGAATCTCGCTACTCACCATCCTCTTCTAGGTACAAATACTAGAAAACTAGATTAACTAATTGTTTTCAAGTATGTGCGTTGTGAATGGAAAGTTATTTAAAGAAGGTGGACGATGAATCATGTTAACGATAAGCTTTTAGCCACAAATATATACATCAGAATGTTGTAAACATCGAATGAGACAAGCAGTTTTGGAATAAAATTGATACAATGCGAGTAAAACATTTTTACCTGATGAGATTAAGACACAATGCTAATCCAATTAATAATAATAATAATAATAATAATAAGTCTTAGGCATCGAAAATCAACACCAATGAAGTGAAGTATCATATACATACATACAGTCCAAGTCCATAGTTTGTCTTGTGTATAAACACTCATTCATAACAACATATTTGTGTACAACAACAGTGTATACTATTACGCACATATTATTACAGAAAAAAATCTCATGTTTTTATGCAGGAATTTTCGATTATTAGAATGAATGAATAGTATGCTGACCGACAGAAGATATATCATGAACACAATGAGGTAGATTGATGGCTGTATGCGAGACCGAATTGTTGACTTAAATACTAGAATGACTTGGGATTGAAGACAAAAACACTAGCCAGAAAAAGACTGCACTTCATGAAAATACCATGTTTATAAACAAAATATTAACAGAAAACCAAACATGATCAAGTACTGTGAGAAATCAATATTGGTAGTTTAAATAACGAGCTGATCCTAGCTAGACAACCACCGAAAATAAAGGGACGCTGGGCAGTTGTTTCGTCCTGGCACAGGACTCTTCGGCAGTTAACATCCACGATCCCACCGAAGATTGGACCTAGAATCTTAGGACAAATACGTGAGCGCTTAACCTATACACCACTCACTCTTCGATCAATTAAAACCTTTTTCAGCATACATATTTCTTGAAGAGCATTTAAACCACATAATTGGTGGAAAAATATGTGCTTATATAGAATTCACTTATTTCCTGGATTATAGTCCCCTGACTTGTGAAATCGATAAAGGCTGTCTCATTATCTTTTCTGTAATATTTAATAGTATGAAAGCAAAACCTTGAAATGTACATATGCTACTAAAACTACTCACAACTACGAGTAACTTTCGGGATCTATTAATGGACTAATATTATATATATATATATGTATATATTCTTATCGATTAACTATTCAGGAACTAGGTTATGTATATCTATATTTCCCTCATTATAAGCTTCATTTTGACCTATAGATTGTTATTATACGATTTACTGTTCCTAAATTATATTCAGTTTATTGATTACAGTCTCCCACATTCACAGCCACATTTTGGCTTGATCTTGTGTAAATGTTATTTCCTATTTTATGGTGTGATGCGGTCTGTTTGGCTGGCATATAAGCCAAGTATTTTTGAATTGCAATAAATGATTCGCATAGTGTTCTGGACTCAACGGACGGGCTAGGCGAACAGAGGACTGATAAGGACGCTAGGCTGCTCATACCGGTCGAACGTCATTGGTTTAGCACAGTACTAAGATTGAATAAGTCGTACTTCGATTAGCGAATAAATCACGCGATAATTAGCCGGGGCTTAAAGTCACAACAACTTGAATATAAAATTAAGTTTAGGAAAACATCAGAGATTTAAAATAAGTGATTTCAACGTCGAAGTATGTTCTCAAATTACTGGAAGAACATATAAGCCTTAAAAGATAGAATTGCATCCTTTAGAAGCTGTGTATCAAACTGTATTACACAAACCCAGAATAACTCAAAAATTTATTGTGTATGAAGAAAATTCATTATTGACTATCGAAACTAAAACAAATGGATATCCAAGTAGTCTGAGATGAACTAGAATTTAATACCACATTTAACCCTAATATTCATTTGTACACTGAGCAGAGAAAGCCATGGTAAACAACTCACTCTTAACTAGTGAGTAGATTTTTTTATTGATAAACAAAGTAGCACACGACATATGCCTTGACAAGCTCATTATATCTCTACCAACTGTTAATTTTCTAATAACCAGAATTGTTAGTTTGACCCTAGTCAAAGCTTCAGGTTACATACGATTAACAGATTTTGATAATAATAATAATAAATAAATAACTTAAGTACACATCACCATTGTACTTCACGACTTTATTCACATTCACATTATAATCAGAGTTATATGATTAAATAGATATTTGTTTAGCGTAGTGTTCCTTTTCGGTTTTATTTATCATTGATAATTCTGATGTTAAATATCTTCTTAAACACGATTGAACAAAAGAACTGAACAGGACGTTGAAACTAATGAACTCAAACCATTGAGGTTTTCAGAAATATAATTTTAAGTTCGTTGTTTTCTAAATGCTCGATCCTGAATGCCCGTAAAACTGTTAATTCAAGTCTTGACGACGGCTTATAAATATATACAACTTCTTCGAAAATCAAAGAGGTTGTAGACTAAATTGTCAAGAACAAGAATCCCATAAACCCTAATATTATCTTACAACTAGAAAAAAAGCATCTAATAACGACATTTTACACTATGAGTAGCTAGAATAAACAACTGACAGAAACTTGTAAGTGCATTTGATTAATAGGATCGTCCAAATATCTTCTAAATATTGTTACGTAATACTTGAACAAAACATGCCAACAAGTTCAGACCTATTACAATCAGACATTTTCAACAGTTGTAATTACAAGATTAATTTAACATAAACATATTCAATTATAGCTATATGGTCAAAGATTCATTCTACATGCCTCGAGAGGAAAAAAATTTCCCATAACAAATGTATCTCATAGGGAGAAATATTTACCTTGGATCAAACCAAGAATTTTTGTTTTCTTATCTTACAGACTGTGTACATATTCCATTAGAAAAAAAAGTAAAAAGTTCGAAAAGTTAGTATAGTAAAAAATAAATTTTCCAAATGGTATTAACACTCAAATATGTCTTTTCATAAAGTACAATCTGTATCAATTAAACTTAAGTTTCATAAATTATTTAACAGGATCCATTTCATCATACCTTTCTATATATTATAGAGTATATATATATATATATATATATATATATATATATGCCATCAAGTTATAAATAAACTAGGAAACGGTACTATAGTAAACAAACAATTTTATGTGGTGATATTAGCCTTCATCTTGTTATATTGTCGAATGTATTTGAGTAAAGTACCTGAACACAAGGTTTTCGACGATTTCCCGTAGTCAATGTCATAGCCACTAAACTTAACGACTTCTGTAGTCAATTACTTAGCGTACTTGGAGACGGATGATATGACACCCATATCCATATATGTCCTACCATTTTAACTGAACTTACTGTTACAGAACTCGAAATGGAGACTCTGTGATTAAAGGTTATTTAATTAGACAAGTAAGTCAGAATGACTTCAAAAGTACTAGTATAAACTAAAAACATAGGACGTTACTTAGAGGTTTACTGCCCTTAGTCAGCAATTACCTACGATCAGATAATTTACATCACACTGTCGAGACACCAAGTTGAGTAACAATATTCGAAAAGTGATCACAAGACAATATAAAAACGGTTATTACCCAGTAGTCAGAGGATGTCTTTCTTTTTTCACATTATTAGACTGAATTCAAATTTTATCCTAAAAAAGTGTGATGACTCGGCGCTAGCTGAGTAATTCGAAATATCAATCCAATAGTAATACAAAGCTTAACGCAATTAGTGAACTCACATAAATATTTTTTAAAAGAACTTACACTATGACCCATATAACTTTTGACCCAGCACCCAAGAAGATAAGAGGACAAAAGAAAACAAAAGGTTTATTCCCCACTCCAACTGAGGATGATACAGGGAAAAATGCTTGGGTGTTTATACATTTTCGGTGTATCGTTGTGAAATCAGTTTTGTGGTGCTTGATTCAATGGTACGGGCGCGGGTTAAAAAATTCCGTTTGGTTGATTCTGATTAAAACATTTTTGGAAACATTACAACTTAAAATATTGAAATTTCCCATGATGTAAATAAGAACAAAACATAAAGTAAACAATACTGTCTTCAATTAGATCCTCATCAGATTATGTTGTAAAAGGTCAAACAAAGATAACACGTAGCTCTATTTTATTATACTTGATAGACTATGGTCATGTAGTAGTTAAAACTGAATCATTTCATGTAATTTACCGTACACTGTTATTTCCCAAAGAAAATCAATTTCACCTCCTACATATAGCAGGGATTCGAACCTACAATCCAAGTCTATGTATTTAGAGGGAATTTGTAACACTCTTATCCCTTTCCTTGGCTTAACAAACAATTTTACTGATTTTTCACATCCTTTGATTGTTTATTGCCACCTCACTTCTCATAAATATGCTTCACTATTTAAATAGTTAAACGCTTTTTACTCCGTAACTTTAGTATTTTTCTAATGATTGTAACTTTAATGTTTATTTTGTCAAGTTCTAACCAACTTTCTGTGTTCGAACGCTTATACAAGTTGTTATTATTCTGATCACTACTAGTATACCAAGCAATTAATACATTTTACTTATTAAGTTTAGTTATTTTAAAGTTATCATGAACTCATAAACACTATTGATTGGTTTAGTAATTTTCATCTATGTATATAAATATTACTTTATTTTCAAGTATCGATGAACATGTGAATCAGATAAGATACCTGTAGCATTATATTCATGTATTTAATTAATTTATGATTTAAAAGTGCAGTTAGTTGTGAGTAGCATATCTGTAACGCGAGGTAAAACTGATTCCACTTATAAATGGAGGTTACTTCTAGTGTGGTTGATATTTGTAAAAATGCACGATACTTGTATACAAGTCAGCGTTTCCATCTGAAACAGCTTAAAAGTAATGGTTTAGAAGCCACTAAACCCAAGAGGGTACAATATACCTCATTTTTCCTCCAAAATGGATCTCAAAATTCATTTCTTTCCAAGAATTAGAGACTTTACATGACACTCAGGTATCTATAAACATGAGTAAACAAGGTCCACTCAAACTCCAAAGTAAAGGAGAACCCCCAAAAAGCAATCTAAACTAAGCGGTCGAAAAAGCCAAGATGTTAAACAGGTAAAAACCTCAAATATCAAAATTCATTGACCATTAAACTGAAATAATAGAATAAAACTAGCCAATGATACCATCTACGGATGAGTAATAATGAAATACATTCTAATTTCATTTTCTAACAGTTTGAGTAGGCATCTATAATGGCAAAACTATAAAATATTTATATCTTTACCCTAAGAGTTGTTTAATAGTTGCTTTGTAACGACAGAAATTTGTTGGTCAAGCATATAAATATTTAAACAAATTTATTAACTTCAAAATGATATACGATAATAAAATTGAACGAGAGTTGACAATAAAATACAAACTTACGCGACGTATATCATCCAAAGTATGAATTTCCGGAGAAAGACCACCATGAACACACAAAAACTGTTGATTCATCAAAGCTGCCAACGGTAAACAATCGAATGCTTCCATACAGGCTTCATAAACCTCTTCTGTATATTTTATCTTACCTAAAAAATAAATTAGAAAAGTATATATGAAAATTAAATAAAACACAACACATGCATTGTAAGGCAACCTTAGGGGAGTTCAGAGATATGACGTAGTAACCTAAAAAAAAACTATGGTATTCTTCAAATAATTAACGCGTTTGAAGAATATAAAACATTCTCAACAGTTAATTTTCATCTCGTACACAATACGATGAGGTAAAATATTCCGGAACCACTATCCATTGATTTATTGAATATTTTTAAAAGTGACTCGAATTATTATCTGCAGCATGTGAACAGACGAAAGCACTGTTGAACAATAAATATGCCGATTAACATCGTAAAATAATTTCGAACGAGTGACAATACATATTGGTAAACAATTAATTAATTTGCATCCGTAAACTTTAATTGGTGACGATTCATACATCAGAAATTGTAACTAAAACTAAAGATCTTAACTTTTCGGCCAAAATATATTGATTGAAATTCGAAATGAATCCTTTAGGGATACATACAAGACAGTGAGAATACAGTATGATAATTTTAAGAAACTGAAGGTTGTTGAATTTATAGAATAAAAACAAGTGTTATCGTAATGATTTTACTAGCGTTAATTATATTTTACTGATTATATATGTATATATTCTCCATAAAACGCTACACTGACAATTCTCATGCACTCGCTAGTGACTAATTTTGAGAGGCGTTGCTAGGAGTTTTAGTGAAAGGCCGTGACAAATGGATCTTAACAATGTCGGGTGAGAGATATTTACATGGTGCAGTAATACCACTAACTGACTGAAGTCACAAACGTGACAAAATGTTGAGAGAATACCACGAAACCTAGAGGTTCTAGTTTCAATCTTTTGTGGGGTTGTAGATGCACACTGCTGTGGAGTATCATACTAAAACAAAACAGCCGTTTAGTTATTACTGATTTAGAGGGAATAATAAACTAAGTTCAGTTCGTGATGCAAACTCTAAAGTATCCTTACATAATGAATAATTATAGACATGTTAGAAAATCTTGACTTTCACTTTGCGCTTTTATTCACTTACCAATAGAGTTTCACTTTAGAAGACACAATCGAGACAACAAATCAGACAAATTAAAAATTCCTTCTAAACCAAAATTCAAAACACCTGACACAAAACAAACAATACATGCTTATAATTAGGTTAAGGCAAATATACTTGGGATATAAACAGTTACGACAACAGTCAAAATTAATTAAAACAAAGTTTTTGTTATTTTTATGACCTAAATTTTACTGCACGCGCATTTCTGAGTATATCAAATGAAGAGAAATAGAAAGAAAAAGAAACGGAAAGGAAACAAAACACAAAAAGAAGAACACAACTTTCCATTTTTGTGAAAAATCAACCTTTAGATTACATCACTGATAAGATCCTGTAAAAATATCCTAAAGTTTCGGTCAGTTTTGAATAAGACAGTGTGGAGATATTAGAAAAAAAAGTGGAGTATATTAAGACAAAGTTAGGAATATTTGTTACTTCTCAATTGAAGTATTCTAAATTTTATGGATTATTTATTCGTTTATTTCCTTTGGCAACATTCAATATAAAAGTTAATTTAGTTTTTCTAAAAACACATTTTCGATTCCCATTTAAACAATTTCTCAATATAATAATTGGTATCACTGCCAAAGTTTGACTTGATAATTTAAAAACAAACTGAGCATTAGGTAGAAAGTTAATAATAAAATAACTCATATGAATCTTTAATGACATTATGTAAATTGTCTTGAAGTGGCCTCAGTATACCGCTTAGATAATTAGATAAGAGGGTACTTGTGAAATCCATTATGGGTCTTAGTGGGATATCAGGTTTGTGAATTTTTAGCAGCCTATAAAAACGTAATGCAGTGTTAGACAATACTATAACAAACATAATACAACCTGAAAATTTCCCTATGAATATTATTAAGAGTATATTAAAAAGAAACGATGCATCTTTAAATAACAATCCTAATGAAATACCTTGAAATGCTATCAAATTTTACCTTGCCGACAAGGTAAGCATCTAGAAAACATACAAAAATAAGCTTTCTATGAAACAACCAACACTCTTAGAAATGTTTTAGTTAAAATGAATGATAAGATCGCGTCAACATCCACATATAATTTTGTCTATAGACTAGGTTGTGTCGATTATGATGCAATCTATATTGCAGAGTCTTGCCCAGAAATCTCGACTCGTGCCAAGTAACACTTAAGCCACACAAAAAGATCTCGTAAGCCTGTAGAGTTGGAAAATCTACAAATCAAACCGCCGATACCAGTACATGTGATTTTTAATGACCACCAAATAGATATTAAAAAATATGAAAACAACTCAGAAAGCTTTTTCCGACTATAAAAAGAGGCGAGTAGATGAAGCGTTTCATATAGTGTCAAATCCCTATACCCCCAATAAGAAAGAAGGTCTGGCTATTTATTTAACTTGAAGTGTTTATCCAAACAACTACATATAGCTGTTCACTTCCCACACAACCCGCACACACTCAGATCTCAACTCTACTCCTTTATATTACGAATTACACATTTATCATACCCACCATCATACATATAAATACAGTAATGTCCGATACAGAATGAATTTGACTAAAAAAGTGTTATGACTTGACCTAGGCGGTAGCCAATTGTTATGACTTGATCAAGGTCGTCGCTGATTCGTTATGACCTTACGAATTTAACAAGGACGTAATCCGCGTAAATTATCCACCAATAGAATACGCCTTCTACGACCTTCACACTGTGACAATGACGTTCGATTAATATGAGTAATCTAGCGTCCTTATTGGTCCTCATCCGCCTAACCCGTCCACTTGAGTCCAAAAACATCAATAGCAGCTGCTGTAATGCGAATCGTTTATTTCAAACATACTTTATCTATATACCAGACAGGCAGACCACACCATACCATAAAATAGAAAATTATATTTGTACAAAACCAGGCCAAATGAGGCTGTAAGCGTGGGAGACAATAATCAATAAAACTGAGCATAACTTAGGAACAGTAAATCATACAATAATAATCAATATGTCAAAATGAAGCTTACAATAAGATGAATATAGATATAGATAATCTAGTTACCCGTACTTATGTCTTCGCTACTACATAACACCTCCCCTTTTTTGAAGATTCGAAGATTAGCTTCTGATTTAAAAAAAAATTATCTGTAAGTTGAAATTCTCCAACATTTCCTCCCCCACGAAATAATGTTGGATCCTCATATCTCCAAAATACAATTAGTATGACTTTATTTAGGACATATTCCTCGTATTGAACGCAGAATCTACTAGAAATGAATAGATGATGATGAACGATATTTGATTTTAGGTTATCGGAATTCAGCTTTTCTGAAATATCTCCATCAAATTCATTAAAATTTTCACTAGAGGATATTAGATAACTAGGAGAATCGGCATCTAATAAAATTGCATTAGATTTTTTATCACCATCTGATTCGACCGACTTATTTTTCTCATCTTTATACGAAATTTCATCAGAATTATGGGCATCATTACGCGAACCCATATTATAGGCTTCTGTCTCCCCATGATTTCGAAACACATTTGGCGCAATTTGGTTAACTGTACTGTTCCAGTTATTTTCTGGAGATGCGTTCTTCCAGTTTTCTTGGCCAACATCACGCAAACTGTAGTTCTGTTCTGACTTAAGTTTGTCTTCAGATATGGGCGGACTTAATGGTGTTTCATTTGATTCTGGACTCCGGGGGTTGTCTGCGGAACCTTCTTTTTCTTGCTCATCTGATACTGTCACAGTTCCATGTGCATTAGGCAAGATATTGTCTTGCTCTGAACCGGCCAACTTACCAATTTTGCATTTTCCGTCAGATATAAAGGGAATTGAACCCTCAACTTGGCGTTCTTCTGAGACGGCCATTTCCACACCATTATCTGCATTATAAATAATTTCTTTATTTCCTGAGACGTTTTGTTTAGTGAAAAATTTGTCCAAAAATGTTTCAAATAGTTTCTGCTGGAAGCTTAACATCTGCTGATTCTGGTGCTCTAATATTATCTGCAACTGTTCCAGAGAAATCGTCATTTTTTTACTGCTAATAATAATAATAACTCCAAAAGCCGCCGGCAATTATTACAGCTTATTTAATTCCAAAATACGTCACCGACTGCTGTACTTTTTCGACAAAATCACGTCCCAATTCTTGTACTTTTTTTACCGAAATCCCCGTCGCCAATTTGTTATGACTTGACCTAGGCGGTAGCCAATTGTTATGACTTGACCAAGGTCGTCGCTGATTCGTTATGACCTTACGAATTTAACAAGGACGTAATCCGCGTAAATTATCCACCAATAGAATACGCCTTCTACGACCTTCACACTGTGACAATGACGTTCGATTAATATGAGTAATCTAGCGTCCTTATTGGTCCTCATCCGCCTAACCCGTCCACTTGAGTCCAAAAACATCAATAGCAGCTGCTGTAATGCGAATCGTTTATTTCAAACATACTTTATCTATATACCAGACAGGCAGACCACACCATACCATAAAATAGAAAATTATATTTGTACAAAACCAGGCCAAATGAGGCTGTAAGCGTGGGAGACAATAATCAATAAAACTGAGCATAACTTAGGAACAGTAAATCATACAATAATAATCAATATGTCAAAATGAAGCTTACAATAAGATGAATATAGATATAGATAATCTAGTTACCCGTACTTATGTCTTCGCTACTACATAACAAAAAGATCCATATAAGATTGACATAATCAGACCTATTTTCATTGAAATAATTATTCCACCTTGTTCCTTTACTCTATTTAAACTTGCATTAATTTAATTCGGCTATTTATTTATTTACTCTGAAGAAGTGACTTCCGTCATGTCATGAAGCGTTAGAAATCTAAACTTTTACTAATTGGGATATTACAAATATATCATTATTTCGTTATAATAATAATTATTATTAATGGATCAAAATCCGACAGTTAACTTTGATTAGAACAGATTGGTTTCTAGCATTTTATTGTCTCACATATAATAAACATATCAAGATGAAGTGCAAGTTTGAAAAGCATAAAGGTCGATCGATATATATTAAAGCATTTTTGTTTTTGGTAAGAACCGACCGAATTAATTTATCAAACAAAAGTAAATAAATTACAGAATGATAATGAAGATACGTCGCGTATGAGGTAGTCATCTATTGAGATGGGTGCGAAACACCACAAATTTATCCAAGGTAGAAATGTAATCAATCGGTTACCAACTCAGTGATCTAAAGGTTAAGTAGTTGCTGTAGACCTAAAGGTCCAAGATTCGGTCTCTAGCGTAATCGTGGGTGTATACAACTATTATTATTATTATTATTATTGTTATTAGCTTTATTCAGTATTATATTTTTGGTACGATATAGAATTATCAGCACAAAGTATTTCAACAAGTTTCCATTTCTTATTTCTTGATCGATCCTGACAATAAATATTGAGTGATCGCCAGTTAGTTGTTGGCCAATCAGGAATCGACATCTGAACAAAGTTCTTTCTTTTCTATGGATATTTCCAGCCACCACGTTGCTGAATGTACTTTTTTGTAACATGTGGAGCGAAAGGTCGTAAACTTATGATAAACGCACCTGAATAGGTGGTGCGATTAATAAACATAATGATGTATTAAAACAAAGAAAAAAAAAAGATAATTTGTTGAAATATCTAAATAACGCGAACGGGCAGCCCAGGTATTCAAACAGGCCTCCACCGTATTGTCCATAACTTCTCAATTTTCAATGAATGCCTAAATAAGGTTAGTACGTAATGTAAACTACAAAATTCAGCGATCTACACAAACCATACAACTGTTAATAATGTGTCAGTGAACAAATATGATATCAACGAAAACGAATGAATGCAATACTACGTTCGAATCTAATCATTTTTGCGATAAACTGATATTAGCTAAAGATTAATTGAAAATCATAGAATGATGTATATCTGCAACGTGGCAATTATGTTAATTTTCAAAAGTTCTTTAGATGCTCCAGTTTATTCCATAAAGGAAATTACAAGTTAATATATAAAACGTAACAGTTGTAATATGAGCCTGTTTTTATTAAGAATAAAAATATAAAAGAATTCAAATGAGAATAGTTGATTCTAATGTAAATCTGATTTGAACTGTATTGAATAAAAAATAACACGAATACAATGACTGTAGGAGATAGGTTAATAGCCAATGTTTAATGTTGAGGAGTCTGGGACAAAAACAAAACAATTGTCTGATGCTTTCTATTTTCTAATAGAAAGCCGGAGTAGCTCAGTTGGGAGAGCGTTAGACTGAAGATCTAAATGTCCCCGGTTCGATTCCGGGTTCCGGCAGGCGACAGGCTTTTACTGCCCCCAAATGCCCTGGTACGGCAGAGAGTGGGGAGAGTCTGCTCTCCCTCTCCAAATGGCCACGCGTATATAACCTCTGCCAGGGAATTCCTACTCACTGCCTTCTCGTGGAGGGGGTGTTGTTTACGAAAATGAGGAGACAAAAAGTGAATGTCCAACGCTTTAACCGGATTGGTGGACATGGAAAGTCCACCTAGGGGAGTTGGAAAACCCTGATTCCAAACCAATGGTGCACATGGGCTCCAGTATCCTGAGGGAACAAATGGCGTATGAACCAATTGTTGGTCACCGGCTATCATGGGACTGCATCTCCTTACGATGCTCCACTGCCTTGTGGATCAGACCTTTAGGTCAAAGGCTCCGGTTGTGGACCCCTAAGAAAACCACCTGCTTCGGTTTGGGCACCCGGGCAGTATCATAGCCCTCACACAAAAAAAGTGTGGCGCATATATATCTGGTGCCCCTTTGTACCAATATGTATGTGTTTGAATAAATAAATAAATAATCTAATAGAAAACCATTCCTAATGAAAATAGCCATCAAATATCATACTTATCTTAGACCGACAACTATAATCTAATATTTAGTGCAGTAACACCAAACAAGCCGAAAGAAAAATATGGTATTCATCGGAATATGACTGATAACCATAGAGTACTGAGAAAAATCTGAGAGTATCATGAGAAAATGTATAGTACGCGTTACAATGAAAATTCAATTGAAATTATGATCTACATGAATGAACCATGAATTTGAGACGATAGAGAATACTTATAGCTCAGAACGAGGATCTTGAATGTGTTATGGTCTCTGAGCAGGATAATTTTAATGCGAAGCTTTCATTGTATTTAAGGAAATCACCATGAATTTCCTTAATGTTGGTTGGTTAGTTTTTGGTCACATAGTACATAAACTTGGTTTGTAATTGTCTTTATTCCACAAATATATACATATATGTGTGTGTATGTGTGTGAATTTAAACAACTATCCAACATTAGTTTTTGTTTTCTTAGTTAAACAAAAAATAAAAACTTTTTGATTCAATTTGTTAGATAAAGGTTTGCTTTGACATGGTAAGTATTAGATAATATTCTTTATTTACAATGCAATATTGATAAGGACGAAAATCATCTTCTTTAGACGTCTGTTTACTGTATTTTTACACGCTATTCAAGGGATAAACTTGACATAGTATAAGCTACGATATTGGACCAACTTTGTCGATTATCATAAGCCAAAAATTGAAAAAACTGATAACGCGTCGATGAATATAAATATAACGATTAAACTAGCCCATAATAACTAACCTAAGCAGATGTTTGCACAGAACACGACAAAATGAGAATATACAAGACGAGTTACAATATTTTATGTACTTTTTTATAAGTCAAATATCCCTGTGGGCTACATTAACTACAATCATACATAAGAGATAGACACATACATTCTACACTTTTCGATTCATAAAATAAGGAAGTATTCATTGCTCCAGGCAACTTTTACAAACGTGATTCAATTTAATATTCTGATATATGTATAGATATATGCGAGTACATTTTCAATGTCATTTACGTATAATAAAACAAATTGCTGTATAGCACAAACGTTTTTATTCTGTTCAGGATTTTAAAAATTATCTTATATTTTTAATTTTTCCTTGTTGAACTTTTTACAATTCAATCGGAGACCCCGTAGACAACTACAGTGTGTACGGACGAAAAAGCGACAAAGAAAGTAAATATAAAAAAGCTGAACATGTACAAAATCCAGAAACATACATACATACAAGTACATGTCTGTATATCTACAATAATTTTGTTTTAAATTTTCCCCAAAACTACACTATTTAGATCTAAGTTGTCAAACACGCTGAACGATACAGTAATAGCACGATGGGTATCCAGTTTGTGCGCATAAGTGAAATCGGCCAGTAACAAGTAGAAAAATAAACAAATGGAGGAAAACAGCCGAAATGTCACAAACAAATATACACATATGTGAATCTGACTGCTACCAGAAGATATACTATAAATTGTGTAAGAGTATAAAGTAATTTACAAAGCAAAAATCATGGATTACATTTATGATAAAAACAAAATTATTAATTGTTTCATAATTCATTAAACGTAACAGTGATGTAAATAGGGGTGTTCGTAGTAGTTTCACAGTTGAATTCACGAGTCCATCTAAGCTGGACAACCATTGGAAACCAGGATGCACTGGGAGGCCAATTTGCCCTAGTATGGGACTCCTCAGCATCGACGACCCTGCTCGTAGGACTCGAACTCAGGAGCTTCAGGCTCACGCGCGAATGCTTAATCTCTAGACCACTGGGTAGGCAACCAACAATGTTATCGGTAGTAGTTGAACACATACTTTGATATATTTAAGATCTTCATGCATAAAGTGAAAAGTTATATTCCATGCAACATCCAAAATAATTATAGATTTATTCAAAGCATAATTGTAAAACCGAAATAGAACACTTTCAATAATCAGGTACGAATAGATTATTTTGTTACATCGCAATTACTGAATATCACCATACCCACTCACTCATCCATACCTTGCCACATACACACACTTAAACAATATGTACACATAGGAATTCGAATTATACGTGTTAGTGAATTACTAAACGTTTAGCATTTTGCATATTCGTTCAGTATACCTTAAACACTTGTTACATTCTTTTCAAGATGTTCAGTAGAGATTACAATATGCAAAAAATCTCTGTCCTTCCAGTTTTAACTCTTTCAAAGGCTAATGTAAATATACTCTACATTTTAAAGTTTCATGAATCATTTTACAACAACACTATACGTCAGTAAAAGATAGTAGAAACAAACGACAAATTACATAAAACGTCAAATAATTTTGTTCTGAAAATTTAGTTAAAACATATCAAGAAGATATGTTACTGTTTATCAGTGAAAGTTAATGATCTTTGATGGTTTGACTAAGAGACATATTTAGTACTCCTAATATCTTGAAATCCGAACACAAAAAGAAACTAATAATAAAACTTAAGTCTATGGTTCAAAGTAAGTACATATAATATAAAACAGAGAAGTTTAATACGTCTCCATATATCCTTAGAGAACTGGGAAGTCCCATAAAATGTCTAAAAAGTAATAACACATTCATTTATTTAATCTAAATATGGAGTGTACTCATTTGGAGTTGAAAAAAATACTCCTAAAACTTACTCAGTGTCAACTAGCTAAGAAACATTCTGAACGCTTCAATAACTGTAGAAAATTTACAGAAAACGATATGGATTCATTTGAAATTCCTTAAATGGTCTTTCTGTGACGATCTGTCTTACAGCATAGCTAAAACTGTTCAGTAGTTCTCTTGGTTGGCCTTCAGATGAAATATTTATAGTATTTCGAGGATTTGACTGGAGTATACTCATCAGATTGATTAGAAGCAAAATAAAATATCTCCCTGGAATATAATCTAACTGTATCAGATAAATATATTTTGTCCAAACGCTCTAGCATTTAAGTAAACCTCAGAAGCCATCATATTTCTTACCAACAGCTAGATTAGATTTTGTTGCCTAATTTAGATATATAACTTCAAGAATCTTCTCTCCAACGTGAGAACTTCAACTACAAACTCAATGCTGCATATCAAATTGTTGCTGAATTTCGTAAATAACTCTTTCACACTGGTCTAATAGCAAATCGAAGTTGAAAAGATGTCAATAGTCGATATTAAAAAAAGGATTTCGCCTCATCTAATATATTGATATGTATTTCTTTTTCGTGAACACTGGCACAACGTTATCCTCTAATTGCACTAAAACGAGCAGCGTGTCAGCTAACCTGTTATGTTGTAGATAACCTGAAGTGCAGTGTATATGTTCGAATAGCTCAGTGGTAACATCTCATACTGTGAAGATAGGTGACACGGGTTCTGATTATATAGGGGTACCAGCTCCTCGAATTCGCAATTACGCCTTAATGAAGAATGTCAACTAGCACAAAACCTAGGTCTATGGTTTCCTATCGACTACCGCTTGATGTATTCAAGTAAGAATAATAAAGAAACTCTACTGACACTAAAAAGAAAGGTAAGATATAGGTACATTCACTGACTGTAGATATATTTGCAATGTCCATGAATATACGTTAATTATATGACTCACTAATATATACAAGGAGCTTGGTAAACAACAACAGGAGTGTTGAAAGATTTAAAAGGACGATGGATACAATAAAGTGAAAACCAAATCGTGTATTACGTAAAATTAGAAATTTAGAATTGAATCGTTAAAGAATGGAATGGTTCATTTATATAGTTAATACTATTATTTATTAATGAAGTACACATCACTAACCATGAACAACTAGTTACTAGAAAAATCTACAATAAAACACGACTACTAATGTGAAAAGATAAATTTCTGTAAAGACAGAGAAATAAGGAGAAATATGAATATTAATTCGGATACCAGGTGAAAAAATATGTTTCATTTCTCAATAATAAGTCTGAGGTGTACTTTTATCTGTACATCTGTCTATGACATATTTTGAGTTGAACGCATGAGATTAATTAGTGAAATGGAAGCTTTTTCTGGGTATTTTTTTATATAAATATATAGATCGGAGTAAAATATTGATGAGACTTGAATTTTAAGAAAAGATATCAAACAAAATATTCTAGGTGTTTGAATATCCAGTGCTTTACAGATAGAATGTAGTAAGAAAAGTTCACGACAACGCAAATACTAAGGTTGAAGCTCAGACAACCCAGGATACTAATTACGCATGACAACTGTCGACGAAATGGATTGCGTAAAACGTCGAATTTCATATACCATCCCAAGGTTATATGACTAACACTAGAAAGTGAAATGTTTGTTGGCTATGAAATAGACGAATAATGATAATAAATCCACTGAGAAAAGCAACTAATGATCCATGTATAGTCACAGAATGTTTTACTTCTAAACACAAAATATAATCAGTAGCAACAGATCTTTTGTTCCCTTTCTTGAAATGAAATCCCTATAGAGGGATAAGACTAGAAGAACTAAGAACAATATCAAAGGCATTGTACATTTTCTCCATTATTTCACAATTAAACAATAAAGAAAAAAACAGGGAAAATGTTTGATTTCCATTTCAATGACAGATAAACAATAAACGTGCAGATGATTAACTAATTAACAACAAAAAATATCAAATTAAAATGTCCATATACTTATATACACTTTAAGAATAATTACATTGAAAGAACTATGAATAAATTTCTCATATAAACACTAAATTCGTTTTATAGAAGTTTTCGATTGAAAAGTCTAATCCAAACTTCATAATAAAATACATTTAATTTTATATAGTTGAGATCATGAGTCAATTGAAGCTAGACCACCATGGAAAACCTGGAAGCACTGGACGGCCGTTTCGTCCTATTGTGGGACTTCTTAGCAGTGCGCATCCACGATCCCGCCTCATGAGATTCGAATGCAGGACCTACCAGTCTCGCGCGCGAGCACTTGACCACTAGACTACTGAGCCGGCATCCAACGGTGTTAACGTCTTACTTCAACCAATCCACGAAATTTAGCAACCATTCACCAATTTCTTCAGTGAGTTTATATCTCCCAACTCCACTGGTTACTGCTTCTCACTAGAACTCCAGGAAATAACTCATGGAGCCAGTCACCAGTGATAAATTTAATAACTTCGAAAATTTACTGGAAATCTTAATAAAACAGCTCTTAGAAATAAAGTAATGGAATAAATAAAATGTACTTGAATTACATATGGTGCCATAATCATTAAACATAGTACATACGACTTTTAGACTTTAAACTAATAAGTACAAAAAAGTGATTAGAATTTTGTGCGTCACTAACCATGGACTTTTGACAATTAAGGAATCATTTGAAATAACAAGACTAGTTACTAGTAAAGTTTTAAAAACGTTTTCATTTTGCACTTTTATTTTCACCGTTAAATAAACAAATGATTAACATTCATTCACCAAATATTATTAACTATTATTAGCTTAAAATTACACACATACACAATCACTCATTCATTTATTTTCACACTGTGTACTTTTCATGTGATTCACATCTTACTGACTCAAATTAATTTCCTACTGACTAAGGTCACCATCTTAATATGATTGAATAAGTATCAAGTATAGATTTGATTTGATTGTTAAACGTTATATATTCTTTGATAATTTTTGATTTTTACGCCGAACAATTCCCGACAAGTTTGCTGAATGAAACGTTGGAATTATTTAAATTCCAAGCGCTGCGGTCATGTCATATATAGTTTACACAATTGAAATCACGAGTAGATCTAAGCTAAACCACTATTAAAAACCTGGAAGCACTGGAAGACCGTTCCGTCTTCGTATGCGATTCCTCAACAGCGCGCATCCACGCCCCCGTACATGGGATTCGAACCCAGAACAAATGCGTGACCACTAGACCACTGAGTCGGCATTCAACGGGTCCTAGATTCGATTCCCGTGTGCGGGATCGTAGATGCGCACTGTTGAGGTGTCCCATACAAAGACGAAACGGTTTTCCAGTGCTTCCAGGCCTTTAATGGTGGTCTACCTTAGATTGACTTGTAATTTCAGTTGTGAAATACTACAATCTCCACAAATTCACATACTGATAAAATATAGTTTTCATAAATAATGTTTTTAATTTATTCGGTGCCCAATTTCTGTTAAACTTTTCGTTCAAATATTGACGAATATTCATATAAACTTGCATGAATATGGTAATTATAATTATTTTTCACTAGTTTACACACCAAATAATATTTGCAAAACATTTTATTAAGTTATACAAATCAGTGCGTATGTAGGAGATTTAAAGCAGACGAAATAAAATGAATCCACTTTATTTCCCGCGATATTTGTTGATCTTGCCTTATAATGATGACGTATAAGTATTTCCCATTTTTTTACTTTTTGCCCCGGAACACAGGAGAAACATAGGAATTAAACTACTACCTCATGTTCGGCATTATTGACTTAACTAATAAAGAGTGAATTATAATAATTCACTTTATTCATGTTAAAAATTCAATAACATAAGTAAAGATAAGAAGAACCATATGTCAAACATATCCTATTGATGTAGATAAATAATTGGTAACATATATTGTTATTGTTAAAAATGAAAGAATGCAGCCAAACATTCCTTATAGCAAAACAAAATTTGTAGCTATCACAGTTGTAAATACAACAGTATCTATTAATGGACGGAATAACTGGGGATAGATAAGCTATAACTTTGAGGAACAAGTAAGGTATACAATGAGAAAATTATTTGCAATCTATCATACGAATACACTAAATATAATTATATTTGATGCACTAAGCCTTATAAACTACGAATCATGTATATCACAAGAGTACATAAATAAACACTAGTCTTGCATTCTGTTTTTTACAATAGCAGACTTGATCTAGGATAAAATACATTATTCGATAAAGATTATTAATGTTATTTCACAAATGAAAGTTATTAGAATCTTTTGGATTTCTGTAACTTCATTAGAACGAATACATCCTTGAGGATACATTCCATTTATTACCAAACACAATAAGAAATGTAAGCTCATTGAATGAGAATCGGGTTACAGTATATGCAGTGAAGGCAAGAAACAGCAGATTATGAAAGCTGAAAACGAGAAGACATTAGTTACTGGGGATTTTTTAGGAGACCAACCCGAAACGCCGTGCTTATAAGAACTTGGTTTCTACAGACACCTTAGAACTCTTTAAGAAGTCCAGGCTGCTGAGAAGAATCGTAAGTCCGATTATACGAGTAGTCTTTATGTAAGGAAAGTTCACAAAGATTCTGCAAGGACGGAGGAACTTAGTAATCGGAAAGGGCTAACGAGCTGGGAGGAAAAACTGCATCTGATAACTGTTTGGAGCTATTTCAACTCATCCGAGCCACTAGCAGCAAGAAGTCTGATGTCAGAATAACAATCTGTTAAACTGATGGCAACTCGTACTAATGAAAAGAGCTTCGAATGATCAGTGGATTTTGGAGGCACAGTTCAGGCGATCCATTTCTCCAGCAACGTCGATCAATGTTTCCTATCCCCTAATCTCCGTGACTACCGACCTACCGATCGAAGTGGAGGTCCGTAAGAAGCAAAGAATGTTCCAACATCTTAGAATGAAGCGATGGTCGTCCTCATCTTTAAAAAGGACCTATGTCATCTATGCAACAAATATAGAAGGATAATTCTACTTTGGCTTCATCCAAAGTATCGGCTTCCACCATACAACACAGATTGTACGAAACTCGAGAAAGACTGACTAGCTAAAAAAAGAGACCGGTTTTCAATCAGATAGTGAGCATATTGATAATAACTTAACCCTATCCCAAATAGTGTTTACTGGAGGCCAACAATTTTTTGTGTTTTTTGATATCAGTGTATCGCCTTCGATTCACTGGATGGAATTTTGCTCTAGGATTCCGTATTGAACAAGGATGTGTCTAAGAAGCAGACTAACATTGTGAAGGCTCTTTACACAAACAACCTAGGTAGATTAAGTGCTTACAACTAATTCTCTCCAGTGTTCCATTCCAGAAGTGGGGATAGGTAGTTTTTCAACCTCACGACTCCTGTTCGACTTTGCCATCGATGATAACTTGGAAGCCGTTCTGATAGAAGTAGGTGGTGGTGGTGGTGGCATCTTGTAAAAGCTTTTCGATCTGGAATATGCAAATGACAATGTACTATTGTCCAACGTTATATACCCAATCAAAATCAGACTTATTTAGTCGATAGCTAGTGTTTGTTAATATAGCATGTGCTTAGCAGTATCTAAATCCAAAGTGCTTTTACAAAACTGAAAGGAGTCCGAGCCTGTGCTCACCCTTTGTAGTGAAACGTCGTAAATAATCGACAGGTTTGTGTATCTAGAAAGTTGTAAGTGTTGGTGGTAGTGGGACTAATGAAATCTACGTAGAGCGAAAGCCAGAGCGACTTATTCCAGTTTCCCTATTTTTGACACTGTCACAATGTTAGTCTTGTTGTAGAAGGTTGGATTTACAACGCGTCGGTGAGAGAGGTTTTGTTCTTTGCTCGAAAAACCTGGTTTCTTCAAAATGAGGATATTCGGAGACTTCCCAGATAATTACTGACATTCAGTGGTCAAGTCATGTCAGTAACAAGGAAGTTTGGAAATGTGTTTCGGAACATTGGCGATAATTCAATTAAGTTATTATTCTGTAGCACGGGCTCCTATGGCTTGCAC
The DNA here is from genome assembly GCF_000237925.1 of Schistosoma mansoni. Classification (NCBI taxonomy): domain Eukaryota; kingdom Metazoa; phylum Platyhelminthes; class Trematoda; order Strigeidida; family Schistosomatidae; genus Schistosoma; species Schistosoma mansoni. The sequence goes on along the minus strand of NC_031502.1, from coordinate 8,713,511 downwards.
TTGTCCTATTAGTGTCCCCCAATGACTTCCAGATAGTCCATTTATTTTTGACGCTGAGACTAGACAGAAAAAGCAGAGAGGTGGTCAATTTATAATACGACATTTGGTATGAAAGAAAACTGTGTACGACTGGGATCTTCTAATCTAGTTGGTGTCATCAAGGTGACTGAAGAATTTATTAAACATGATCCAAAATAGTAGCCAGTAGCGATTCTGTTGTAATTTTCGTTTATATTATTCATAAAAGTGAAAGGAATTGAAAGAAGCTCTTGCTGGTTGCATTTTTAACTACACCGTGTCTCAAGTTATACACTATTCATATTTACGTAATTTTATTTTTTGGCTACACTCCCCTTCCCTCTATTTATTTTTCCACAATATGATTATTCCACATGCTCTTTTCAGTGACAAAATATACCAGAATTTACGTGTCTAAAATAAACACATAAATACCAACCAACATGAGAAGTGACACAAATTTAAATTTACTTCCCAAGTATTTTAATTCATACATTTTAATCACACCATGTGATTACTAAATTATTCGGAAACTTTATTCATTAACATCACATTATTACCATCCTCATAATTCATTACTTCTACCCAATAAATAAAAACATGCTGACACAATAAAAATATGTGATCAAAATGAATAGGTAAATAAACGATGGTGTTCAACTTAATGAATAGTCATTTTTCTTCAAAATACTTAACAAACTATCTTTTACATTCAGTGAAGTAATTCAATATGCAGAAACTTCTAATTACAACATCCGTAACTTTTTGTCATTAGTGAAACAAACCCATTCTAAATCATCTCCCTATATGAATTACTTTACTAGTAAATTTTCCAAACTCTGGAATAATCTGCCACAATCTATCCGTAAGATAAAATCACTCCCATCTTTGTTCACTGCATTGATGCTTACTGCTCCTCTGAAAATGTATTAAATATTCCAGCAATTATAATTTTATCCCATTCCACAGGTGAGATTATAGGAACTTTAAATGTTTAGCCATTTTTATTACTGAACCCAATAAGTAAAACCACCTACCTGCTGTTACTGTACATTAACACCGTCCCTGGAAACCCTAACTAATTTGAATAATATCTAACATGAATAGTAGATTAGAAAATAACCTGACATATGTATTATAGTAGACCTGACAAACCTATCGTAGTAATTACTGCCCTTTTTGTTTCGCGCTCTCTGCTTCTGCTTTATTTTCTCTAGTTATAGATAGTTATAATAAATTCATTATGAAGCAGGAAATGACCTTAAATGCACCGTTCATACATCAACAGGATGTCTACTTAAGAAAAATTAAAAGTTCCCGAGTGATGCGTTTCACTGTTGTAATACATGTCATAAATGTACTATCTAAACAATTTTTGAGCCAGTAAACCTAAAACAAACTTATATCACATTCAGTGAAGTAATTCAATAAGTAGAAACTTCTAATTACAATATCCGTAACAATCTTATATCACATGTTTGTTCTCTGCATTCAATGTTACTATTTATATCAAGCTGATCATGCCTGTAAGCTGGCATGAATTTTGTAACTATTATTTTCAGTATATATATATACATATATATATATATATATAACTCATTTTCCAGGTACAGATCGGTGTGCTTGGCTTTCATATATATGTGAGGATTACTGCCCAGCTGCTCAAATCGAAGTAGATGAAATGGGACTTAAATCTGTGATCTAATAACTGAAAGTTGAACCCTTTAACCATTAAGCGACCAATCGTCTACGCAATGATATACTATTAAATCATTAAAATGAATAGAAGTAAAAAACATCAGTATAAAATAAAATAATAGAATTTTAATTCACTTGCATTCTTGTTTAAAAGTGAAGTATTCCGTTAAATGTCGACATTCATGATTACCACGTAGAAGATAAAATGTTGTTGGATGAAGAATTTTCAATGCCCATAAATATAAAACACACTATAAATGTAAAATTAAAGACAATAAAAAATATGAAATAAGGTGATTTTATTTCAGTGAAGTTTAAAGAATACATAGTAAACTAGAAAATGTTTATATAAATTGTGGTATTCGTCCAATGAAATAAATACGTAGTTCACTTCACAATCAATTGATTACTGATTAGTACTGATTGAGTTCTATCGATTAGGTTGCAAGCTGCCACTAGTTTAAGTGACTCGATGTCATTTGCACTATGTTGAAATGTTAGGTAATTGGGGGTAGTGGAAGGAACCTCTGGTAAGTATTGTATCACTTCATAGAGTATAATGTATAACATAACATGGAATAAATAAAACTCAGTTCGTTTTCATAAATATTTTAAAAATTTATAACAGGAATAGTATAACTTATATAATTGCAAGGATTTAATTAAGATAGTGCCATGAGAAGACAAAATTCATCAGATCCACGTGATATATGGGCACAATATCACAGTTCTGACCGTTTAATGAGTGAGTTGTACTATCCTATATACAAAAAAACGTATTCTATCTTATCTGTTACCACGATAATCACAACCCCTAGTTTACGAAACTACCCATTCTCTAAACTATTGTCACTATTGACCTTTTACATCTAACCAACTTATTCCTGTTTCCATATCCTTGCTGGTTACATTATTATCTTTAATTTCATGTTATGCAATCCATTTCTTCATGAATATTCAACCTCTTAACAAATACGTTTACAGTCTATGTTGGCGTACATAGATCCTATGGAGATTGTATTAACATAGTTGTTACACTACAGGTTATTTAAAAGACAAATTAAGGCCATCAGGGAAGTGCAGGAGGAGCATTTCGCCCCATTTGCGAGTTGTAAACTGGATTTGACTGGACCCTAGTGTTGATGTTCACATTAGGACACGGTACACTTTGCTTCAAAATCCAGACGCATTAGTCGCGGAGATACTGACTCTAAGTAGATACTAACTTGCTCAACGGGTAAGACGTTCATATCATCATTAGTATGAGTTCGAACTTTCTCGTTGTTAATAGTCAGGACTGAATTTCGATCAGTCTTTTCTGAGGGGTCCAAAGTACAACAAAATGAGCGTACTTGATTTCAATGATAGACACAATCCATCTATTCTAAATACATTTTCATTTTCGTAATAATAATAATAATTTCTATGCTTTTATTCATTTCGTTCATTCTCACGATATTCAGTAAATTACTATTAATATCTGCATAAACATTATCGTTTACATTCACTTGGTATTGTTTGTTTGAATCTTCCCATTGATGTTTAGGACTGCAATTGATCAGTCTGTTATTGGCATATGTGCATACTGTCCATATTGCGTACTGAGGCTATATCGAGGCAATGGGAAGATTCAAACAAGCAATACCAAGTGAATTTAAACTTCACCCCATTGCACAAGCGGGTGGCTATCAGGACTCAGTAGATGACTGGATAACACGATGGCGTTTGAAGTGAAAGGTACTGGGTTCGAGCCCCAGAGTGAACATCAACTCAGATGCATGTACATCCAGCTGACGAGTCCCAAATAGGACGGAACGCGCGTCATGAATTTCACTGCTAGCCACTATCCATCTTTGCTTATAATTATCGCTTATGACTATAGAAAAAAAGGCATACGTATTTGTGAATGAATTTAACAGAGAAAAATCACTTTTTTTCTTATTTTTAGGTTTCGATTGATTTTTTCATCTAATCAAAAGTATAAAATACAATCAATCAATCATACATTACCTGCAATCGAAACTGACACTATCAACTGCCTCCCCTAACACGCAAACTGATCAATAAACTGAGTGACTTTCCAACCAAAAAGAATTACATATAGATGTTATATTTTATGACAATAAGATGAAATAAAAACAAAATCACAAAATGTAATCCAAAGCATAAGAAAGGACTGTATCTATCCAAACAAAAAGAAACCACTTTTGTCCTCACTTTTTACAAAACACACACATATACACAAAAGGATCGAAAAAACAACAAACATCATTTACCCTAAAAAAAACCTCTGTTCATTTTCCCAACCAAGGAAAAAAAATTTCAGATAGATTTATTTGTTGACTTTGTTTACCTATGATTATTATTATTATCGTTGTAGTTCAAGGAACAAAGACACGACTAAAGTATAACTGTGAGAAGAAATGGGAAATTCGTTTAATAATAAATGACTAACAATAATCTAAATATTAAGAAAAAAAAAAGAAAATAAACAGAATGGAGAATTATAAAATTGGAGGAGTGGAGGACAAGAAATACGCAAGAAAATAATAGAAAACAAGGAAAGAAACAGGGTAAAGAAAAAACCGAGAGAATGAAAAACTATTCATATAATGATGTAATCGGTTGCCAAAATGCGTTAAAGCAAAAAGGCGGAGCGAAAAAACAACAAAATAATAACAACCTAGATTCGATTCAATTTAATTATAACGACAGGAAAAAGAAAGACAAGGATACTACTTTTTTGATTCTTTCTTCTAACCGAACGAAAAATAATGAATTATTCAAAGAGTTTTATTTTCGTTCTCCTGTTAGATCAATCACTAGTAAGCGTTGTGTACAGTAAAGAAAAGATGATCATTAGATTTCGCAGTATGTGGGATTTCATGGTAAGGAATGAGAAACCATAGAAACGGAAGAGACAGAGAAGAGAAGGAAGATCCAAAATACTAGGAAATCACTATATATATATATTCAAACAATCCGAAACATTTTGACAAAAATGTTTATGTAAAGACTGGTTCTATTTGTCTATTGTCCTTAAATTATAAGGTAAGTATCCTGATAGTCAATATCTGTTTTTTGTCTAAAAATACACACCTACACCTACAAATAATTTACCGAACATACACAAGTAAATTATTCGTAGATGTTTGTAAGCCCTAAATGCCCTGGTACGGCCGAGGTTGGGAAGAGTCCACTCTCCCTCTCCAAATGCTCTCAAATGGCCACGTGCATATAATCTCTGTCCGGGAAGTCCTACTCACTGCCTTCTCGTAGAGGGGGTGTTGTTTACGAAATTGGGAGGACGAAAAGTGAATGTCCAGAGCTTTAACCGGATTGGTGGACATGGAAAGTCCACCTAGGGGAGTTGGAAAACCCTGATTCCAAACCAATGGTGCACATGGGCTCCAGTATCCTGAGGGAACAAATGGCGTATGAACCAATTGTTGGTCACCGGCTATCATGGGACTGCATCTCCTTACGATGCTCCACTGCCTTGTGGATCAGACCTTTAGGTCAAAGGCTCCGGTTGTGGACCCCTAAGAAAACCACCTGCTTCGGTTTGGGCACCCGGGCAGTATCACAGCCCTCACACAAATCAAGTGACTTGTGTGGCGTATATGTATTCGGTGCCCCTTTGTACCAATACCTATATGTTTAAATAAATAAATAAGAACATACATAAACATTAGTTTTCATCAGCATATGAGCGAAAAGCGAATTTGTAAATATATAACATATGTATATGTAATGTGACAGGTAAACTCCGGTGAAACTATTGTAACTTTTGAAGCTACATTGAGTAAGCCAGAGTGCAAGATTTCTAAAGATTACGCTACACAGACAATAGATACCGGATTCTTTCATTGATCAATTGGTTAATTCATAAATATCAGAAACAGACGTTAGTTGAAAGATTTAAAAAGACAGATAAATGAAAGAGTAATCATGTGAGAAATGGGACTAGATGGATTTAGCAGACAGAAAAGCAATAGCGTAAAACAAATAATGATAGCAAGAGCAGCATAGAAAATTGAAAATGAAAATATGGAATACAAGAGAGAATGAAGGTTAAAACATCGTATCATATAATAACTGTCATGGAGTAGGCTTTCTTGATTTGATGAACGAATTTTTTATTATTAAGATGAAAAAAGAATGTTAATGACTCGACAATAGGCAATGATACGAAGTGACCGGATGATAGCTGCTCATGAAACCAAATTATTGAAGTATGCCTCTAGCATTATTTGCGATCAAAGACAAAACTTTTTTCGAATAAATTGACTTGACTTTATACAAAATATTGAGAACAAGAATAATAATGATTAGATATTATAAACGACTGGATAGAATTAATTCCGTAAGTTACCTATTCTCTAATAGATAATCTCACTGATAGGCCTAATTCTTACCCACCATATCAATATAACAACTAAATAAGAATTAAAAGAGTGAATGTATTCAAACCAATTTAGACCATTAAACTTATATTTCTTTTTCACCATTGTCCTCTGTTAAATGAATTATTAATTTGAATAAATAGACACATCTATTTGCTAATATATCATTTACCCTAGTTATCAATCAGCAATCTACCAGTTAGGAAAAAGTAAGTTCTCAAGTTCTGCACCTCTTATGACAAACAGAGCTCATACAATAAAATAAGATGGCTACAAAAGATAAAATAAAAGACTTAACGAGATGTGAAGTAATATCAGTTTGACCGTTTCACAACACCATATGTGATTAGAAAGCAAGAATGGTCTTCAGCACAGCAAGCTTTCTTGAAGATTAACAGGAAAGTAGTCCGTTTACATAATACGTTTGACTGTTAGGTGATTGAAGGTAGTCAACAAGAAACCTCACTTAAGCTATGTTTCGTGCTATTTAGCACTCGTTAAGGTATGGCTGAAATTTCAAGACCACTGATGCCTCCTGTAAAATTGAAAGAGAAGTCACCCAGTTTCCAGACCCAAGGTTCTCCTAGTAAGCTATTCGGGTAACGTCTGACCTCCCGTAAAGCTGAGATATGTAAAGTCCAGTTACATTGTAACTTGGTCGGTAGACTTCGACAAGCACCACAGGAATATGTATGCAAGACACTGGTCACCACTCAGTGATCGATCAACTGTGAGGATTATAGCATACTGGACGGTAAAAAAATCGATCAAAGAGATAAGGCAAATATAGGAAACATGATTTACTACGTAATGGGGCAAAAAAGTATTGAACTGAATGGTAACCTGAAAAAATATTATTTCTATGTTTACTCAACGATAATCCTACAAAAATCAGAAGTATAATTTTTAGAAATTTGATTAGTAAGTTGCAGAATGCAGGTGCCATACAAATTTAAAAAGTTTCAGCCCGTTCATAAAACAGACTAGTTGACCTCCTAGTCATAAATAATACCTTGGGCAAACGACTTCTAAAAATGACATGGAATAACACTTTTAATATGTACAAATTCGGCCATACGGTTAGTATAAAAATCAATTTGATTTTACAAATTACAAAATATGACCATATATACTTTCGTTTTTGTCAACATTTCACTGCGTCATACACATCTGCATAGAATAGTGATTGCAAAACAAGCACTGCGTATGATCAGAGTTTGTAGTTGAGATTTCCAATGAACTGAATAAAAGGAATGGATATAAATACAGTTCAGTATAGTAGATAAGATTTGATGAAGGGACAATAAAACCTCAAAGGCAAGTACACAAAATAAAATAAGTGACAGTCATCAGATTAGATTTACTAAGACAATATTAAAAGATAAACGTCTGTATTGGCTATGATGTTAACAGTAAAATTTCGTTTAGAGGGGAATAATACAATATTAGTAAATCCCATCGTTCAATGGCAATAAAATATTTCATAAATGACTGGCAGAAAAGATACAATGTATGACAATATTAGTGAAAATAATTACAGATATTGTTGTGACAGTGTGACCAATACAATCGATAGAAGGCCAGGTTTAGATGTGGTTTAACAGAAGTACAATGTGCATAGTCAACAAAGCTTCTTATTCTAAAAACGTAGTTATAGATTCATTTTTTGGTCGAAATGAGAAAAAATATTGATGGTAACTAAGAAAATATATTACACAGATTACCACAAGGATAGAACACTGATAATGAATTATGTACTACGATAATTTTCTTTGAAAAAAAACACAAACAGAATAGGCAGTGACAAATAATACAAAATAGTCATTTTATTCATATACTCAAGGCATATCCATAATACGTCCAGGACAGTTTTAACCAACATAGAGCTTGAATACAAATACACTTCAGTTCGAATTGTCTAACTCATATCCATACAGCGACATGAAACTAATAAGACGAATAGTAAAATACGAATAATAATAACTATCAACAATAGTAAATCACCTAGGATAGGAGAAAAAAAGACCCTTGATTAATCCATAATCCTTTGAGATTACATCACAAACTGACCGTAGTTTAAAATCTAAAGAGACCGTTGATTCGTCCTAGCATGAGAAACCTCAACAACGTGCATCCAATAACCCATTGACGGACAGAACTCAGAGCTTTTAGACTTTGCGGTCCCTTTACTAAGCAATCATCATGTTTCTACCAGTGACCAACTCTCACAGATAATTCCTGAAGTTCTAGAGTTGATTCGGGACTAGTGGACATGAAACAAATATCTACAATGACAATAGATAGTGATGAATAAGTATTGAGGATCGACTGATGTTAGAAATTTAAGCTATTGGATGACACCTCAGTAGTCTTTAGGCCAAATTCTCGCTGCGATGTCTAACGGTCCTGGATTTGAACCTCGGAGAAGTCGTGGGCGCGCACCGTTGAGTAGTGTCATGCTATGATGGAACGGCTATCCAGCGTTTCTTGATTCCCAGTGGTTGTCTAACTACGGTTAATTCGTGATGCAAACTATGAAGTTTAACAATCTCCATACATAACTCACACTAATAAATTATATTTCTTAATATAAACATGATCATTACTCTTTGGTTCACTTTTCTTTAAAATTTTGTTTATTTGTTAGTTAGAAATATTCAGTATTGGTGAAGGTGATCAGCCTGAAAAATCGTACTATTTAGAAGTCAATTATTAATTAGTGACATGATGAATTGTTTACAATTTCATTAAAGAGATATCAGCTAAACGTAATCAGTGGTATCAGAAAATGAGCACATAATTTGAAGCTGTTTTAATTTCATCCAAAACAGAAAGTCTTCTTCCAACCACATAAAGTATAAAATTCATTTCACTTGACAAAATAATATAAATAAAAGATTATTTGAAATAAAATAGATAAAATCAAGTTTTTAACAAGTGAATACTCTTATAGCGGCTAAAGTTTTGAATCCTTAGCTTTTGAAAAATAATATCATTTAATTTTACAGAAACAACACTAATAGAAGCTAAATAACACTCAAATCACAACCGAAAAATAACATTCCAATGCCAAGAATGGTAGACAACTAATGAGACATCAATGTTTATTCTCATAATTAAAAGTTTGACCGAAACAACACTGTCCTTCGATGTAAACAGCAATTAGTAATAGTATACACAAAGTTATAATGAATTCTGTGAGTATATACGTGCAATGTAACTAACACTGAATAACAGCTTATCTCCATTGATGCACAACAAGTTTACCTAAGTGAACATATGAAAAGTCTGAAGAAAAAAAGCAACTATCGAAAGTCGGCTTATGTTGATTCAATAAACATGAAAAGAACAATGAGAATAACGAAATTAATGATAATGATAATAATGATCATCAAAGCTATAAGACTTAAGAAAAGCAACCAACTTCTAATAAATGTTCCTCAGTTATCTTAAGCGAAAACAGTTATATGGAATTTTATTGAAAAAAAAGCTAAACTCAGTCTACCAAATGTAACAAATTAACAGCGGGAAACAGTGAATGAATGTATATGAACATATGTATACATGAATGCGCACAGTTTAACGATGATAATACATTTTTTCCAGTGGTTAGAGTAGTGATAGACAACGAATCATCAATGTTAAGCAATTAATAGAGAGAAAAATAAGTAATATCGTTTGTTGCTGAACAGGGCAAGACAGGTTCCAAGCATTCCACTGCTAGCCATAATTCATATATTTTATGAAAAATTTTTTTGTAAAAATAAGACATACTGCTATTATTACTCTATTCCTATAAACATTTGTACAACAAATAGAAAGACATTCATAAGAATTATATATTCGTCTTGAAACACTGAGAAACAAACAAAAGTTCGTCAGTTAAAACAGAAAAAAATATTAAATACTGAAATAATCACACACAAAAAGAAATATCATGAAATTATTAAAATCAGTAGTGAGGGTGGTTGGTATGGTGCAAACTAACAACACCAACACAAATGAGAACCAGTTGAGATATATAAGAACTCTCGTCTAAATTAGAGCGAATAGTTTCACAGTATTTGAGCGCCGAGTTGATGTAAGACATTAAATAGGAATAATATATTTGTAAAATCTCAGCGAATGAATTTGTACAAATTCAACTGTCACCAAACAGTAGATTAACAGTTAAGGTATGATCATTTTCAATCACTGTGACCAAACTCCAATCCATAATCTGTTTATTTCAGTTTTGGCAACTGGATAGTATCACAAGCCAATACATGCTTACTCATTGCGTCATTTATGATAAGCGCAGAGTCTGGCACAAATATGCGTTGTCTCAAGTTCCCATACTTCACCAGTACGATAAGATAAATTTTAAAAGACTAATATTAAGGGGATCGAAATAATGTAGGAGCAATTGGATGAGAAATACTGAGCATCAAGAATATGGATCCCAAAATCGCAACGACAAGGTAAGTACAAAGGAATACAGGTGTGGTGGACGCTACTCACGAGATTACTTGTAAGCAGCATGTAGCAGGACGTAGCATCGAAGTTGTCACAGTCGCCAGAAAGAGAGAAGAGTTTCAGTACATGGAAAGTGCGGCGTAAGCAAAACACTTAACGATAAGGTGTAAAGACAGTTCAAATTGAAGAACACACCGCAAGATCCAAATGGATGATCAAACACTATGTATACATAATATATAAACGCTTTGTGATTTCTCGCAATTATAAGCCTTCTGTCCACACTGAGGCTGAAAATCTAGAGGAATGTAAAATGTAAATCCATCTGAGCTACTGTGACCGATTTGGACCCATGATACCCAAAATTTCCAACAACTCATCGCACAGTTTGCATCCATCTATATGTCACAGATCAACAGGCAATAACTTTACGGACTAGTGTCATACTTTCGTTTGGCCACTCTACCAACCTTCTTTTACATCAGCTAACATTCACCGTCAAAGTGGTCAAGTTACGATTGAAGAATTTCTAGGACTATTTAGATGTAACCGACCACATTTATATATGTATTCAAGAGATTCAGACACCCTGTAACTAATATGCTACTTTAAAGTATTGAATAAAATTGAATAAAATTCTGGCTCGTTTTTGTTGTACGTCAAAAGTGGATCACCCCCTAACATATTTCACATATGAATCAATACAATCAATAATATTATCTATGGTTCTTTTAAATACAATCAATCACTTTCTAAAATAAAGAACCAGAGAGTTGACTGTATCGTTCTTCGCAAATATTTAATGAGAAATTTCATGAAACAACATTCTATCATAACAAGAAAATACAAAGTGTCAATAAATTATAATTAATTGTAATGATATAATTAAACAAATTTAAATGTGGACTACTATTAATATATATATATATATATATATATATATATATATATATATATATATGGATAGTGATATGAAAAGCAGACAACATAGTTACCTATAAACTAGACAGTTACAAGAGTATAGAAAAGACTTCAGAAAAAAAGAGCATTTAATTGATTTACTAAATGTCAATATTTCGTTTTTCTTTAATTTGGAAAATAAAAGATAAAACCTCAAAGAAAGGAATTAAACAAAAGAAAATGCAACAATCAAAAATGAAATCCAGGGTAAATTATTGTATAGAGAACACCCTACACTCAAATAAAAATGAGAATAAATTCTTTTATTGTATCCTATAACCAAAATTATAATTGGCAAAAGTTAGATTGATTTATTTATTTGAAGACATAGATATTGGGACAAGGAGGCACCGAATACATATATACCACACAAGTCTCATTTGATTTGTGTGAGGGCAATGATACTGCCCGGGTTCCCAGACCGAAGCAGGTGGTTTTCTTAGAGGGCCACATCCTGAGCCTTTGACCTAAAGATCTGATCCATAGGGCAGTGGCAGCAACATAAGGAGATGCAGTCCTATGGTAGCCGGTGACCAATAATTGGTTCATACGCCATTTGTTCCCTCAGGATACTGGAGCCCATGTGCACCATTGGTTTGGAATCAGGGTTTTCCAACTCCCCTAGGTGGACTTTCCATGTCCACCAATCCGGTTAAAGCGCTGGACATTCACTTTTCGTCCTCCCAATTTCGTAAACAACACATGTTAGATCAATGACTTTAATAATACTCACGTTAACTGTGAGACATGAAAGTTACTAGTTCGATCTGTTTTGTAGGTAGTAATCCATAAGTGAGCACTGTTAAAAAATGTCGAATTTAAATGAAACAGGTATCCGATAATTCGTGAATTTAATATTTATTTTGTTAAAGTCAATACCTGAGGACTAATTATTACCATGAAGAATTTAAATCCACTTTTAGAAGAACCAAAAAAAGAAATCGATGTCAGTGATCTCGAATTCCTACGTTCGGCAAAAATCTTTTGAATGGTATAGCTGTTAAATAGTTAATCAAATTTAGAAGGAAAATAAAATTGATTACAATTCCTGAAGAAATAAACAGGCAATTCAGTTCTATATTGAAACTTTGCATTTAAATTGTATGTGTACATGTTAGCAAATGGAAAGAGAATGGGATTAGTATCAGAGAATTTACAATGAGTGGATATATTTTATTTTTAAGTTATTATTACCAATTTTTTTACTATTATCACTATTACTACTACTTATTATTACTGTTTATTCATGTTCATTGTTAGGTTTACTACACAAATGCTTTAACCTTCACAAATAAATAAAAAACGTGTGATAATAACATACTCATTTATTCAACTCATTAAAACAATTTCTATTAACTTACGAGATACCGAGATTTTTACTTGGCTTCAAGACACACTCTAAGTGTGAGATTTATTGATACTAATCGGGTGTCTAAACTGAAGTGGGTGGACCGAGACGAACACTCTAAGCTATCGCTACCGGTTTAGGAGAAACGGTTTTACACAGAAGCTACTACTGATGATCTGACTTCGTTGTACAGTAAAGTGACGTTTTTGGAGTACATACAACCCAGTGATTAAAAGTCGAGCAGTTAAACAAGTGAAACGGAAGATAATTTAAAACGAATATCAGTCAGTTCCAAATGAATTCACTTTTAAAATTCGTGCTAAAAAACCATTTAATTTATTCACACCAAAAAACCAATGTAATAAAAAACGAAAACAAGGTACATAAATGGAAAATAACTCAAGTGAATAAGACAGATTCTCCCTATTATGTATGTGCAAACATAAACAGTAACTCTTTTGTTACAATTAAGAGTTGAGAACCTTCAGGTGCTCTGATTTTGAGGACTAGTCAAGTGAGGTGAATTGTCTAAAGAATAATAAGAAATAAAGGTAAATGGGTTGAATAAGAACCTATCAAATAAGCTGAACAGTAGTAAGATAAAATATATGTGTAGAAACCAAAGTGTATGTAAAATTTCAATCCACTGGTTATTTTAGTCATTTAGAGGTTTCATCTGTTCTGAATATGTTATGGAATATTTATGGCTATTATACCGACTAACAAGGGAATAAGTAGACGACACGGAACAATCCTATCAATTTGAAGATTGTGTGACAGGTGAACCTTTACAAAAATATTCATGAAAAATCATCACATTTTAAAATACTACGCTTTATCCCATAACTCTAAACAAATTCAGCTAGGTCAAAACTTAGATGTTTACGTAAATGGAAAATCAAGAAATTACCGATGGAGCATTTGGTCTCAGTCTACCATCAATTAAATTCTTCATATTAGGTACCAATTTAAATATCAGTGAATATTTTGGTGTAGTATTTTTCGAACTAGATAGTTTTTTTTCATTAAAAACCTTAATTATGCATGAAGTAGGAGCTGTAGACATTATCGAGAATGAAAAAGAAAGCATGGCAATTAAACCATCTACCTCACAAAACACGACATCATTAAAAGCACATACCTGGTCAGTAAATCTTATCCATTGTTGGTAAATAATAGTACTAACCCTAGTATTTAAGTTCAAGTGAGAAATAATAATGAACTCCTAAAGACCAAGGCAGACGGAGCGTAGTTATTCAAACGTATACAATATAGCAATCTAGAGTGAATTGGTGCCTAGTAATTTAACAACTTCTGGTACATTTAAAATTTTCAACCATTAACATAAACAGAAAAATTTTAGTTAACAAATGAAGTTCGTTTTTCTAAAATTTTAGCTACTTGATAAATCAGTAAACCAGTATATAATCATCTCAATTTAATCAAATCACTATTAACCATTGATAAAAAGTGAATACTCCTGATCCATAAAAGTTAAATCCTTGAAAATAAAGGAAATACAAACGAATAATAATAATAGCAATAGTAATGATAAAAGACAATCACCAAAAACCTATAAGTGCATTAATTAAATTGAATATTAGAAAAGTAGTAAGACCACTTTAACATGCACAAAATACGGAACACCTTTATTTACGTTTTTGCATTAGTTGTTAGAATCTTCCCATTGATGTTTAGGACAGCAATCGATCAGTCTCTTATTGGCATATGAGCATACTGTGCGGACTGCCTCGATATTACTTTACTGGAGTGAACATCAACTCTGAGATGCAGGCACATTCAGCTGACGATTTCTATATAGGACGAAACGCGCGTCCTGGGTCCCACTGCTAGCCACCATCTATCTCTGCTTATAGTGTTATTTACACATATCTTTTTGGTAAAAAATATTGCAACAATACCCGAATTGAGTTGAGGGAGAATTTACTTATTAAAATTCCGTTCAGGTGGACATATTATCTTTATATTATTTCTAACTGATTACAGATTTTATCATCCTTGTATCATTTACACTGTTATTGCAAGGACGTATACAAAACGGTTGACTGAAATAAAATCTACTGAAATCAATGAGTCATAAATGAATCATGAACATATATGACGATAGTCCTATCATAGTAGTTTATGCTATTATTATTTCATACTCTCTGTTTTCCTTTTCTTCTCCTTAGTTGCAGATGATTGTAAATATCCTGTAACGGCACTGAAATCGCTCTTCGCTACATTACTCATGTCTAAACATGACATCCTAATATATCCACTAAGAAAATAATAGATCCCAACTGATGCTTCATATTACTATAATCTGTGTGACAACTGTTCTATCAAAACAACTTATGACTTATGTCTTTTCGAATAATGTATTCTTATTTCTATCCAAATACATGTTGCTTTTCTTATTTTATCAATTCGATCATGCCTGCAGACACCATGTAATTATTTTCAGAATAAGGTATCGTAATGTTGATATAATTTATCATTTTTTTCCAGATAGTAATTACGATGACAGGAAAAAGTATAAATAAAGTAAAGCACTAAATCACTGAATTCTTATCACTAATAGTAAACAAAGTTGTTTGAAAAAGAAAAACAGAATAAGAAAAGGAAAATAGGTCACTGAAAACATAATTTGTTGTATTTAGAAATAGATGAGTGGACAAAAATTTCAAAGAAAAAGTTTACAGTTTATTTATTTTCTCTGTTTAGATGAAAAATAAAAATACCGCTAATAGGTAATTAAAACAATCAAAAAATACGAATAACAATCCAAACTATTCGCAAAAATGTTTGTTGGCTTAAGTTCCCATACTTCACCAGTACGTTAAGATGAATTTTCAAAGATTAATATTAAGGGGATCGAAATAATGTAGGAACAATTGGATGAGAAATACTGAACATCAAGAATATGGATTCAAAAGTCACAACAACAAAGTAAATATGAAGGAATACAGGGAGTGGAGATGTTGAGGGAGATAGGGAGTGGATGAATCTGAACCTACGCCACAAGTGATGTAAGTTGACAAAGGCCAACTAAGCTTTGTGAATCTGCGACGAAATTTTTTTAGACACCAACCTAAAAAGGTTGATGTGACCTCTCAATTAAGTGAAGTATATTGAAGCCATAAATTATGTTCATGCAAAAAAGAATAAACGATCGACTACATAGCAGCAGAATAGATAAACTCTTTCGTAAGGAAAAAATAGCAGTATAATGTAAAAACAAAAAATATAACAAAGTTCGTTTTCAAAAAAAACTCATCTTACCTCGATACTAAAATATCCTCTGTCCACATAATCTCCAAGGAAAAGGTATCTGGTTGTTGCAGGATCTCCACCAACTTCGAATAATTTCATCAAATCGAAAAATTGTCCATGAATATCTCCACAGACTAAAAAACGAGAATCGTAGTAAACAGTGATAACATAACAGAACGAATTCAAATAAGAAACAGGAACAATAACAATAAGTTTATATTGGCGCAGATTGAAAAATGGTTTTGAAATAAACAATATGTTATTTACGTCACGAGCTGACCCTAGTTAGACAACCACAAAACTAGGGATCACTAGACATCTGTTTCGTTTACCATCCACGAAAAAGCTAAAAGCGTATTTTCTTTTTTTTATTCCCTTCAAAATATTACAAGGCCCGGGATAAAACTATGTGCTAAATATGTGAGTCAAATATACCTCTACAGCAGGGAAAAAGAAACTCTTCAGGTGGTCAAAATCATAAAAGACACCGAGCTATAGACATAACTAGCAGGTGACTTATGCTTAGTAGCGAATAAAATGATCAGACACCAAAAAAAGACAAACTGATATTTCAAACCCTACCTCACAGTTTTGTGAATCCATATTTTAATGTACTTTCTCCAGCAGTTCGGTTCAGTGCATTGTTATTCCACCAGACATTTAACTACTGATAAATAAGCATTTTTATACACATCAATAAGCATATAAACAAAGACTACTGTCACTTTTTCCCGATAATCTATACACTACTAATCCTACTACTGTCAGTATTTCGCCAAAATACTGACTGATATAGTACGCAAGTTATTATTAGTAGGTAAAAGGATATTTTAATATTATTTAGTACAATTCTTTGAACATTAATTTATGTGGAAGTAAAATTGGGGCCGTTAAATCACGTGCACATGGTATAACATTAGAAGTAATCAAAAAAATTTCCTAATCATATGGATGGATAGAATGCATAATAAGAGCATATGGATTAAACAGGTGTTTGTATTTTACCTGAAGAGTTAGTGTATATAGAAGTGAGAAAAAATTTGGTTAGATAAGATACACTTAAAAGTAATATACATCTTAACTATATTTATTACTATAAAATGAAAATAATCCAGAAATGGGTTATAAGTATTACTCTTGCTACCTGATAAATAGGTCACATGAGAATACTCAATAGTCACAAAGAACCACCTGGTTTTTTTTAAAAAAAACAAAAATTAGAGAAGTGTTGAGTTTCACGGATATTCCCTATACTTAAATCGACGAAAAATTGAAACAGTAGATTTAAGGTTCATAACAGATAACAAAATTTGATAACCAAGTATGCAAGAAAAGTAAATGAAAATGAAATCATGATAATTTGTGATGTTGAAGGTGTATGAACTAAGGCTATTCTCAAGTTTCTCATACTTCGATGAAATCTAGAAAAATGAGTCAGTTTCACAGAGATAGACAGTCCCATCACCTTAAATTAGATGATGGTCGGGGAACCATTAAAGAGAAATACTAGGTTTAGAACTATTAATTAAGTGCTTTCAAACACGCAGTGCGAAATTCCGTCTATTTTAGTACTGCATCATTTACTTTAGTGGCATGTTATCTCTTAGTATACAGTAATGTAATCTAATCATCCGGACTTCAGGAATATCGTAGAGTAAACCTCATACATCCATTGCAACAAATAGTGGACCTGTTTAGACTTGTAAAGGCTTGTATTATTTCTTTTTGAATATTCAGGACCGTGTTTAACCAGCCTCTACTGACATAACTATATACTGAGTGGATGCCACAGTATTGCATGCAATTTTTGGATTAGTTCCAGAAGCAATATCCAGGACACGCGTTTGGTCATATTTGGGATTCATCTGCTGGATATACATCCATCCCAGTGTTGATGTTTACAATGGGACTCACTTTCAGTACCTGTCACTTCAAACGTCAATGAGTTATCCATGAAGCTATTTAGGGTATATAACCAATATTCTGTTCAACAGACATAGGATCCGTCTTAGATTCCACTACTACTTGCAATCTGAAAATGTGTTTAATGTTGCTTATCGGCTGTTTTCAAACATCTTTATCAAATACAGTGTGGCGCATATATATCTGGTGCCCCCTTGTACCAATATTTCTGTCCAAATAAATAAATATCAAATACAGTTAATGTTTTAACAGGACATCTACGAAAATGTTGTCGACCAAAGGAATATATGTAATCAAGCCTTATGTAATAATCCATTACAAATCTTATAACATCTGGGTACTTGAGTAAATTGTACAATGTCTACAGATAAATGGTAAACTTTATGGCTATTTTTCGAAAGGTAAATTTAAAAATTATTGAAGCCATTGTACTAAAGCATAACACCATCGAAGAGTGTCACGCTCACTAGTGAATAAAAATATCTGTCTATCAACAGATTAGAAGCAAACGTCGACTTACCGGTGACAGGGGCGTCAATATCCAAAACTGTATTTTCATCTCGTAATAACGCTGCACCAGAACGGATAATCCTTAGGGCAACTTGTTCTGTAACTCGACCTTCGAGTATAAAATGCTGTCTTAATTCTTTAATCCGAGGTTCCCCTTTAATATCAAAGACTTCTTCCAGTGTCAAACGGTGGGTGGGAGGATGAGGGATACCTAGATGTAGAAAGTAAATCAGAAAATAATTATTATAACCGTGTTTCGGGAATCGCAAGTAATGTTCTTCAGTTCGAATTATTAATGAGGTGATGTGATCTGTGGCCAAATGGTGGTAAGTTTTAGCAGAACAATTATTTTTATTAATTTTGATACTAGTGAACTGCGCTATTAAAGTCAATAACTTCAAAGCCTGGAATCCTTCATAACGATCGAAACGATATGGTTGGTAATCCCAACAGAATAAACTACATGACCAGTCAGTCACAACGTAGAACTTCGTACATACGTACATCAGTTCGAGTTGCCATACCACATTAGCACAGAGATGCAGTCATCGATTCAAATCCTATATTGGTAGAAGTAGTAAGAGTATAAACAGTAATCCGAAAGATTAGGGTTTGAAGATGTTATTCAAGGAGTATAATCCAGTGAAATAAATTTGGAAAGAGAAAAAAGATAGGGACATGAAGAATTCAGAAGGTTAGAATTCGGTAAAACACAAAGAGTGGATGCACCTGCGCCATTGCAAACGATTTTGAGCCATGTCTTTCAAGGTCTCTAACCATCGGTTGCTGTCGTCTCGCGGATCCCAACCAGATAGTCTACACTTACCAACATGGCTCAGTCCACTTGCCAGTGACTTCATGGATTTGTACGACGTTTTGGTCTGGCCGCCCCTAGCTTTCTTCCAACCTACTCCTACACCATAAAACATTGCACGTCGGGGCAGTCGGTGGTTGGGCATACGTAACACGTGTCCCAGCCATCTCAACTGATCAAGTTTCACTACTTCAATCGATTTGCCATCCTTACCTAGTACCCGTTTCCTAACAACTACATTACTTACCCGGCGGTCCCAGGATATACGAGCAATGCTTCGAAGACACCTATCATCGAATACTAGTAGCCAACGAATATCCTCTACTCTTATCGGCCATGTTTCACTGCCATAAAGTAGGAAGGAACGAACTGCTGCACAGTAAACCCGTCCTTTTGTTGCTAGACGGATATCTCGCCTGAGCCATAAATGATGCAAGTTGGTGAAAGCTAGTCGAGCCTTCTGTATCCGTGTTGAGATTTCGTCACATACCAGACCACAAGGGCTGATGAGACTCGCAAGATAAGTGAAGCGGTCAACACGCTCAACTACTTCACTCCCTATCATTAGTTCAGGTGTCGATGCAACCCAATCCTGAATTAACATTTTGCACTTCAAGGGGGAGAATTGCATCCCGAACATGCCTGCATCGTCGCTTATAGTGGTCAGAAGACTCTGCATTTTGTCAGCATCTTCACCAGATAGAACTATGTCATCGGCGCATTCTAAGTCAACAAGTGAGTCTCTCGGTAAAAGTTCAACTCCTAGAAATTTAGAGGATGAAAGTGTTATTTCTAAAAGCATGTCAACGACAAAGTTAAACAAGAATGGAGAGAGTGGACAGCCCTGACGAACACCACTTGAGGTAATCAATTCTGATGACAGTTCGCCATAAGCTCTAACTCGACCAGTTGTGTTTGAGTAGAGAGCCTTTATAAGGTATAAGGATTTGAAGATATAATTGGACGACATGAACTAGGAGACAGAAATGAAAATGGGAAGAGATTTGCAAATCTATGTGCATTTAACAAATTGGTTATAGGCGGCAAAATATTTCCACACAAATGCATGCACAAAGCTACATGGATCTCACCGGACCACACCACAGAGAACCAAATAGATCATATTGGTATCAACAAAAAATTCCGAAGGACAATGGATGGTGTGAGAAGCAGGAGAGGAGCTGACATAGCTTCAGATCACTACCTGGTTGTGGACAAGATGAAACTAAAGAAACACTGGGCAACTGGGCAAACAGCAATACAAAGGTCCAATACAGCCTTCCTTCGAGATACTAACAAACTCAACCAATTCAAGATAACTCTCGACGAGAACTACAAAAATATCACACTTCTATCGGTACCAGGAAAAGTTTTAAACAGATTGTTGCTCAACTAGATGAAAGATTCAGCAGATACTCAGCTTCGACATCAACAAGCTAGATTCCGTAAGAATTGGGAGCTGAAGAACTAGTGATCTACTAATACCAATACCTAACATGAGTATCTTTTAAAGGATGGTTTATATACACTAAAACTAGGAACATTGTTTTCTAGTAAACTGCATTGCCAGAGATAAAGAAGACGTTCAATAAGTCCTAAATGAAATGAGTTTAAAAAGACCGACCTTAAAACTTACAAAAGTTAACTTGGCTACGGAAAACTGTAAATAACACAGATTACCGAATTTCCGATGGAGAGGAAGTTTTTTCATCCCTAAAGCCCTCGTAAATATGTACACTTAAAGATCGTTGGTAGATCGTACAGACTACCTACACATGGTACTGATGTGCCCATAAAAGCAAGAATGCGAAATTATAGGATTAATATGGTTCAACAAATGACGAGTGGGAATCAGGAAGTTGAAACCTCTGACTTAAAACCAGTCATTAACAGATTCTTTTAAGACCCTAGAGGAGTAATGGTTTATATAATTACTTTGGTAAGCAAACACTGTAAGGAACCTTAATCTACCTGCATCGTTTGGGGTCAATAAACAATAGCTTTTTAAAACTTATGTTTGAGGGAGAAGTCTGAATCCGTTATTTAAAAACCAAAGGCCGTTTAAACTTTCAACATTTAGCGATCTCATTCTGATGTTATGAAAACAAGTTCTCTGGGAAACCTAGCTATTGACGTATTGTGTACCCAAAAAGAATAGTATTCTAGATTCGGATGAAATACTACTAAAATTTCCCTCATCCTTCTCCAAAAAGAGTAGGTTCGATATGTGCCTATCCCCGGTTTCAGTATTCATTCTTCTTGATTTTCACTGGACATATGGGATATAAAGCAGGACTTATAAACCAAACTCTTATTTTGTGCAATTTTGGAACGTTAATTTCTGACCACGGAAAGAAACAACTTACAAAGAGAACGACACTCGGATTATATCTCTCTACACATCAACGAAGGATAGTTCCTAATACTAATAGAATGATCTCTTTAACACAATCCATACAACAAACTATGTTAGTAGTTATTACTATTTAGGCAGCATGTTAAGGTAGGAAAACGATTTGCTTAGGGTGACGGAAATTCCTTCGCTATCCACAGTCATAAGTGTCCTTGAAAGCTCCATAAAGACTACAACTTAATTTTGTTCATTAATTTCATCACCGTCTCAATAAAAGTGCTATCTAATCTCTCTTTCTCCATACATTACTTTAAGTAGATAACATTTGAACCAGCTACCCTGTAAGTGTTCGGAATTATCGCTTTTTGCAACACCTGTGTTTAGTTTGGGCTGCGCTACATTTTACACAACTTATCTTGTTTATGGTGGTCAATAAATTAAAAGTCTAAACACGTTGCCTATTCATCAGTATTTTTTCAGAATACAGATCATGCATGGGTTGATTAAAGTGTGTAATAAAGTGAGACTTCAAAGTATACGCCTCCAAAAAAGAGAGAATAATGTTAGTAATTGAGGTACAAATATGCTAACACCTGTCTAAAATACTGACCATCAGGCTGTCCAAACAATGCAACATGATTATCCAACGTACCAAGAACACGCGACACGTTTTGTTGTGTATGGAAATACATGTTTTCAATTTTTCCTAAAGCCTTGAATGTAGATACAAGTACCACATGCCATAAACTGTTGAGATCTTTTTACATTAGAACTACATTGGATCCAAATATAACGAATTTTCAGAATTTCGTAAACATCGTTAAGATCTAGCATTTTATTAGCCTTTCCACCCACTAAAACTTCCATCCGGATATTTTAGGTAAATCAAAAACCCTATAGGCAGAGGATTAGTTTCATAAAATTGGGAAATGAACGGGATTTCTTGTGCCAATACCTCTATATGTCTGAACCGGAGAGATAATATAAAAGTTACCTGGAAAACTGTAAAATAATGCAGTGACTGAAGTAATAATAAGTGGTAGAGCTTATAAACACGAGATATAAACAAATGAAATAGTCTGAACGAAATATTTCAAGAACAAAGTTAAAAACAATATCAAATCTATTAGTTATCTACTAAAACAGCTATAATATCTCTAAATAAAGAAGCTTAATAACTCCTACACTTTCTAAATCTGATTTTCCATACGTTATAGTTTTAAATAAAAGAAGAACCATGTGCTAAGTAATCAATAATATAGATATTACAATCTGATACTAGATTTTCACACAATATTATTCGTGATTATCTATAATCTAGTCGGATATAGTATAGCAAACAACGGTCACTTGTTTTCCATAGACCATAAACATATATGGTAACTAGTAAAAAAATAAACGCTTATAATCTTGCCTTCAGAATGGCTATTATTTATGTCTGGTACTTAGAGACTAATCCCATAAGTAGTGATTGAGACCTCCCTTACTGCTCACGGTACTAAGAGGATGAATACTAATCACTAACTGCTTGATATTGTCTTCGCTTCGAATTTATGGAGAGTAAGAGCAAGAATTGCAATTAATAGTTATATAACGGGTCCGAAGCGAAAATATGTCAATTATTTCCAGCCGAGAAGTTTCGGAGTAATAACTCCGAACTTATAGGTTTCAACTGACGGTCACTCAAAAGTAGAGAGCCAAACAGTGGAACAGAAATTCATTTCACCAAGGAAAATATGAACAAACATGATTTAAGGAATAAAGAGCAAGATAAAATATTACCATCTTGGTATATTAGTTTCTCCTATTGTAGTCTTATGTACATAATACAAAAATGCTAAGCTGTCACCTTAGGGTTACAAGCTAAACATATAGAACAAAAATCACAAATTCATATGTACCTAGCGTTGTTAGCCACTAGCTTAACCCACTAAGTTAGTAAATTTTTATTATATACCAATAAACATTATAGGAAAGTCACTCAATTACTTTTTACAACCCTGTCAGTCGTTGAATTGCTCGTTACTGTGGCATTTGATGTCATTAGTAGTGAAAAAAGATTCCAAAGCTAGAAGTTAAAATGTTGACCAGGAAAGTCTGAGGACGCTGTTGTCTGGCCTTGTTAGTTCTCTGTGAAGGTCGAGGTCAACTTGTTACATCTGTTACTATGGTCGCCATCATAATTTGATAGATCATAAAAATTCCAGTTGATTCAATTTTCGTTAACTTAATAAAATGTAATTTTGTTTTTTGTGGTAAAGAATCAGATAGTTAGTGATAATTCTATACTTTTCGACAAACATCGCGCGCTATTTAAAAAGGACAGTGGTATTTTTCGTCGTTGAGTAAATTCTATTGTTTTTGATCGTTATTAACGTATCAAGATTACTGTTTTATACTTTGATTGAATTTCTTTCAGTTAAAGTATTCGGTTAGAGTATCATTTTTGGTATCCTAAATAGTTTTATCGTCGGTACTCCAGAGTACCTTGTTTTTCTATTGTATCTGTTAGTACTTTGGTCCTAACTATTTATAGCTTTTTCTACTTTTAGTCAAAACTCACTTTCTCATCCTAGAATGACTGGAAGATGCAACCAAAGCATTTGCCACCGCCCAGGATGTCGATATCCCGTTGACAGCGGCATGCAGTGCGATGAGTGCAAAGGTTGGTACCACGAAGTTTGCACGAATCTAACGCCTGCAGCTTTCAAGCGGTTCAGTAAAAATGGATGCATCTGGCTACGTCAACAGTGCTGTTTGGATGCAAATAGCCTGTTAACCGAGGCCATCTCAATAGCAAATGCCGCGAAAAAGTGTCTCGGCAAGCGCGGTCGGGACACATCGGTCAGAACTCAATCTGTCGACACGCAGATTGACATAAGGCAGGCCCAAGTGAGTCCCAAAAATGCTGACCCTCACTGTCCAAAGGAGGAAGGACATCCTCCAAAGAGGTCTGTCACAACCAGAAACTCGCGCAAAAAAGTCTCTTCTGTCCCTCGTATCAAAAATGGTGCCCAGAAGGGAACTTCCGGAAACCGAAACCGCAAGGCTCGATCGGTTTCCAGCGCGAAAGATGACCCAACCTCACAAGTTGTCCTGGACCTTCCGGAATCCCACAGTACGCCTGACGCGACTGTGGCTA
The DNA here is from genome assembly GCF_000237925.1 of Schistosoma mansoni. NCBI lineage: Eukaryota > Metazoa > Platyhelminthes > Trematoda > Strigeidida > Schistosomatidae > Schistosoma > Schistosoma mansoni. The sequence continues at coordinate 8,688,608 of NC_031502.1, read as the reverse complement.
CTACTCCAAAGAACGTTGGCGATTGGGTACGGGTCGTTAGGAGAAAACGGCAAAATGACTTAAAAGGGAATCCTACCCCCACCAAAAGGGTCGACAAGCCGAGGTCTGATCACAGCGACAGATCAGTTATTTTCCATAGAGTCAAGGAGAGTGACAGCTTAGAACCGAAAGCTCGTTTTGAGCATGACATTGTGTTGATAAAACAACTACTCAACCAAGTTATGCCCCAAAACATCTCCGGAGTCACCTTGCTAAAGGTGTATAGGCTAGGAAACCTAGCGCATCTGAAGCCAAATCAGTCTAGACTACTCAAAGTCGTTTTCAAATCCCCGAACGAACGCGACTTAATCTTAGAAAATGGACACAAATTGAAGGGTTCAGGAGTTTTTCTCCGTAAGGACTTACCGTTGGCGGACCGTGTAAAAAGACGGGAAGCTGAAAAAGAACTACAGCTCAGATTAGACGCTGGCGAAAAAGACCTGAAAATTGTAAATTTTCGGGTTGTGAGGCTTCGACAGAGGATGATGCCGAAGCCACTCTGGGTGAAGCACGAGGCCACCTAAATAGGCTTCGGATCTGTTATACCAATGCCCAGAGCTTACTCAATAAGCTACCGGAACTAGGTGTACAGATTGACTCAACTAGGCCATACATAATCGCAGTCACAGAAACATGGCTGACGCCGTCTATAGATAGTAGGGAACTTGATTTCGAGGGTTTTACATTAGTAAGGGCCGACAGAACACAAACGCGTAAAGGAGGGGGAGTAGCTCTATTCATTAGGAATGCTATCCCATTCACCATTATCGACAGTGTATCCCATGAGAGTGGGACGTATGAATTAGTTAGCTGCCGCCTGAAATGCAGGGGACAAGAGTTGCTGCTTAGTTTGATCTATCGCAGTCCAAGCTGTGAGGTAAACGAGGTCCTGCTAAGCAGTCTCAACACTTTATCACGAAGTGATCGATGTCTAATCCTAGGGGACTTCAATGCACCCATGGTGGACTGGGGAAATCTGCGGACTGAATCGTCAGCAAATTCCTTCGAACAGGAACTAGTGGATGCGGTAATCACATGTGCCCTAGTGCAACACGTGAAGGAAACAACTAGGTACGACCCGGGTTCTGCATCATCCTTACTAGATCTTATATTGACTCATTATGAGGATGACGTTGCAAACCTGGATTACATGCCACCCCTAGGCAAAAGTGATCATGCAGTTTTAAGCTTTGACATCCATATAACTGTCGATCACGAGCACGCCTCAGCTCAATCCAGACCTAACGTCTGGAAAGCAAACATACTAGACATTATGAAATCAGCATCATCAGTAGATTGGAAAATAGACCCAGAGTCATCGATCGAAACGGCTTGGGACGTATTCCGGAATTTATACTTAAAAGTCACCGCCTCCCACATCCCTTGGACTACACCTAAGGGGCCGAGAAACTCACCACCGTGGTTCAGTAGGGAGGTTCGCATCCTTCTCCGTAAAAGAAGGAAAATGTGGGACAGATTTAGGTTACTGGGGACTGACGAGGCAAAATCTCAGTATCAAAAGGCTCGAAATACCTGTGCCTCGACCCTCCGTAAGGCCAGAAAGCTGTACGAAGAGAAAATCGTTAGGGAATCCATAGAATGCCCTAAACGCTTGTATTCGTATATAAACCAAAGGACAAAAGAAGAAGAAATGTTCCTTCACTATGGGGAGACAGTACTGCCTCATCACTAGTGGAGGACGACTTTGGCAAAGCTCAAGTATTCTCTAAATACTTTAGCAATGTATACACCATAGAAACACCCTTCTCACCAGTCCATGAAAATCCCCCCACACAAGCACTGGACAGCGTGACCATTAAAGAACTCGATGTCTTTGGTCTGCTAGTTAAGCTTGATATAGGTAAATCCACTGGACCCGATGAACTGCATCCTAGGTTACTGAAGGAATTAGCTAACTTTGTTGTGAACCCTTTAAGTGTATGTTTTAATCTATCCGTAACCCAGGGTCGTCTACCAAAAGACTGGAAGAACGCCATAGTAAGTCCAGTCTTCAAAACAGGTACAAAACATAAGCCTGAGAATTACCGACCAATTAGCCTAACTAGTGTGGTTGTTAAAATCTTAGAAAAGATTATTCGGAAGGAGCTGTTAAAGTATCTCGATGAAAACCGGATCCTCTCCGAAAAACAGCATGGTTTTAGAACAGGTTACTCTTGTCTCACAAACTTATTAGTCGCTCGTGAAAGCTGGTGCGCTCTTAAGGACCAAAAGTTACCTATAGACGTAGTTTACATCGATTTCAGCAAAGCTTTCGACAAAGTTCCGCATAACCGGCTGTTATATAAGCTAAGGAATGTCGGGATTGGAGGCAATCTATTGATGTGGATAAAAGACTCCCTAGTTGGGCGTCAACAAAGAGTACGGGTGAACTCCAAGTTGTCTAGCTGGGAAACTGTGCTTAGTGGAGTCCCCCAGGGTACAGTTTTGGGGCCAGTGTTATTCCTCCTGTACGTAAATGACCTCCCTCATCTACTATCATCATCGGTCTTACTCTATGCTGATGATGTCAAAATATGGAGAGCGGTACAAAGCAAGGGCGATAGGTTAGAACTTCAAAATGACCTGGAGAGATTATCTGAATGGTCCCAAACCTTGCAATTGCCGATAAACACTCCCAAGTGTATTGTGATGCATATTGGCCACCAGGGTACAGATACATACATGATGAATAACACTGAGTTACCTATTGTCCAGGCACACAATGACTTAGGCGTCATCGTTAGTCAAGACTTAAAGACTACTGCACGCTGCCGTGCAATAGCCGCCAAAGGTTTTAGGACTTTATGGTCCATACGCAGGGCTTTTAGGCATCTCGACGCTAAAACGTTTCTGACTTTGTATACAGTGTTCGTACGCCCTAAACTTGAGTACTGCATACAATCAGCTAGCCCCTGCCTAAAAAAAGACAGTGAACTCTTGGAAAGGGTTCAGAGAACAGCAACTAGGCTGATTCCCGGAATAGCGAAGCTCCCGTATGGTATTAGACTGACCAAGCTAAACCTATTCCCGCTGTCATATAGAAGAATCAGAGGCGACTTGATTACAGTTTTCAAATTGCTTAATGACAAATTTGCACCTGATATGCCCTCATTTTTCTTGTCCTCCAAAACAGAAAATCTACGAGGACACTCCAAAAAAGTTCACAAGCCCAGAACGAATTACTTGTCAGCTGACTACCGACTTTCCCATCGAATAATCAACGAGTGGAATTCATTACCTCAGCACGTGGTTGAGGCTCCATCCGTCGACTCCTTCAAAAGAAAGTTGGATCAGCTGAGAGATCATCATTGCCAGGACTAACACAGGCCATCAAGCCTCCTGTTTTTTCCAAACTGAAACTGACATTTTTTTAATGCATAACCGTTATTTGGACGAGTCAGTTGACTGCACATACAATTATTCCTTCTAGCAGGCACACTGAACAAATACGCAATGAGAAAACTAATGATTTGTGTAGACGTGAATCAACCCACGCTTTTGTACCCTCCTGCCGTACGCCTGTAAATACTCTTACCCACATAGAAATAGACCACACTAAGTAGGTAGGAAATCATCTCTCACCATCCTAAAGGATGGCCAAGTTACCATGGTTTCTTCCCCTGCTACATTATTTCCATTAGGATTCGTGAGACTTATAACAATGCTATGTAATTAATCAACCTACGAACCAAACGACAGGAACCATGAACAGTCCTGTTTCATCGCAGTCTCGAGAAGCTACTGCAAGTAAACTCGCTTTTTTAAGCTACCACAAACTGTCGCAGAATGTCCTGGAAACCTGAAAAACATCTATAGAGGTGTATAAACTATTTCGGGCTAAATACTATGCAAAGAGGAAAACTGGTGCTTGAACCCCATTAGACATTTATGCACAGAAAATATTATGGGCAGTCGATGTGTGATTAGTCCTAGGCATTAACACATGGTGACTGATAAAACACCAGTTTAGCATCCCAGGAAATACAAGTATTGTGAAAAACTCCAAAACTGGTTTAAAGAACAAGTCTAAGGAATATTTTTTGGTAATCACAAGTTTTGAAGTATTGTGGTGTTTGTATGAACTAATGATTCTTTTGTACCTTATGTTAGCCTGCTTTCGAATTGCAAATACAATACGTTCGTTCGTGCTCATCTAGTACTTTTTGGCTAGATTGCATCATTTCTGAGATTCAAATACTCCTAATTATCACAAGTATATATCTGGTCAACTTCAATAAGATATATTTACGCTTTTATGCAAACGAATGGCGTAAAATTTATTTTCGTTGTGACAGATGACACAGGAAATAAGCCGAAAGACTTTCCCAATCGGCAAAACCCTGTAATGAGAAAGAAATTATGAGTCTTCTATAATAAGTGATTTTCCATTCATGTCCGATTTTCATGTTCAACTTCGCACTATCCAATGAGAGTTCAGGGTGGAAAAACGCCATCCCAAGGTAAATCAAAAATCCGGATGGAGGAATAACCCTAAAACCAGCACACATAGATGTAAAGTGTAAATCGCCTTGTCCATGTGGAGACATTACGGAATAAAAGAAACCATGTGTAGGCCAGTCAAAAAAGCAGATTGAAACTAAATGGGTTAGCAACTGGAAAGTGCTACTCGGTTCATAGTCATCCATGCAAAACAAATAAATGACTACCAGTGTAGAGTTTTAACTTTTTTATGACAGAACAAATATCGGAAAGTAAAGACTCTGTGAGCTATCTCCCAGATCTTTATTTCTTTATCTTTATATCAGGATTGATTGTTACAGTTCACTGATACACTACTTTATCCAATTTATTCTAAGCTTCAGTTTGGCTTATTTTTTGATGTTGTATATCCTACTATTTTTTGATCGCTGCTCCGCCGTCTGTCGTACATGTTACGGTTGTGCTTAAAATAAGGCTACCTATCTGACATGATATTTGGCCAGATATTTGCTTCATATAACTGTAAGATCTGCTAGTCATGATCAAATTGGGAGCAATGGATAACCAATCTGCCTCCTATCATTGTCTTCTGACTGGCTTTTCGGTAAGAAATGGGCTCAATGAATGTTAAGCGCTTAGGTTTCGATTATCGTTCGTTGGCCAGTGTGTAAAAGTCGTGAAATTGGTCACTTGCCCGATTGTGAGCATAGTGCGTGATGTTCACTAAGAATTCGCTGGCCTAAAAAAATTCATGCCCGCTTTTCCAGTAAGATAAAACGAACATCTTGGAGAAAAACAACTGCAAAACTTTGATCAAGTGACTGCAATTCGATCACTACCGAATACAATGATGAGGTACGTAATTAAACTAATCTGAGACCAAGAGTTGCTGACAGTCGATCATTATCTTATACAACATTGAGTCAAGGTTGTAAGCAGTTATATACGGTTGAAATGTCATGCGGCATTTGTGGGGGAAATTTCAGTGAAATGTCTCGAGTATATATAGGTACAATAGAGCACTTTAAAACCAAATACTTTGCATCCCATCCTCTTATTGTCCCAAACTTAGTAAAATCTTGACTAAATTTTGTACAACATAATGATCGACTGTTAGCAACTCTCAGCCTCAGATTAGTGTATTTACGTTATTGCATTTTGTTCGTCATATCTCATCATCGTATTAGGTGGTGGTTCTACTAGAGTCAAGTGGTTAAAGTCTTGAACTTCATGTACATTGTGACATTAAAATCTCACATAGTTAATCATCTATGCTTTATGGGATGGATGATTATGAACCGAGTCTCACTTCCCAATTATGAACCCATTCAGTTCCTATCTGCTTCGTTTGACTGATTTGCACACCGTATACTCTGTCGCATGATTCTATCAACTAATTCGAAGTTTTTGGCAACCGTTGCAAATGCTATTGTTATAGATTATCGTGACCGTCGTCACAATTTGTCCAAGTATTGTTTTTGTGGAGCTTATCGTTTTATCAGTTTTATTTAGTTCTGTCAGTTCGTCTTGTATGATTTTATAACAACAATTTACCACATGCATATTCTCCGAACACTGTTCATATTCAGATACATATTGTTTGTTTAGCATGTATCTGGTTTCAAGGCAGTTAACAAAACCGAAGATTGTGCGGCTCGTGTAGATTACGAAGTATGCACTTTGTAAAGGCTTACGGTTAGCTTATTCCCATATAAAAGGGTTATTGGCGAATATTGTAACCCATCAACAGGCTGTTCAACTCCTGGTTATAATTTATTAATTTAAAAATATTTTTTCCGCTGGAACTTTGAACTTTTCACATTATACAATTGTGTGACATTATGAATCTTTAGCCGTTGTATCATCGAAATAAGCTGTTGAGTAAACAAAAAAATTATTTCAGCAATTCACACCCCCTATTAGATGTTGTTATCTCTCATAGAATTCTGAAGCTCATTATCCGTTAGGAACACAATTATCATCGAATTACAAGTTCCTTCACCAACACTAATAATATTCCCGTAAATAATTGCTTTTCATAATGTACGTATAAAAAATAAGGAGTCTGTATAAACATTTATGTATATTACATCTATTTCACCATCTCTCTGCCTGATATAAGTCTCTGTGGAGTTAAGACATCAGCCACATGGCCTTTCATTATTATTTATCACTTCAAACTACCTTTGACGTGTAATTTTTCTTAGGCTGGCTTTCAACGTGCCACCTATAACCTTTTGAGAAAACGGTAACTCCATTTACATATGTGCGAATCATGTCGATCCAAGATGCCGAACTGACATCTTTAACGTATTGACTCATTATACCATGTACTTGGAATAAATCCATCACTAAATGTTTACGAATATCGGTCAATGAAACACAATATAGGACCTGATGCATGTGTACACCGGTCCACGTTTCTATATCCAGAACCTCAGCAAGATGGAAGCTTTTGGGCAGATCTCAGAAAAGAGGAGGTAGTAATATTATTAGAGGTGATAAAAAAATTAAGCCAAAAGTAACACAGAACCAAAAACTTCAAATTTTACAATCTAGACGAACCAAGATCGAAGGTAGGGTAAAATAGATATATCAAAAACTAGGACAAAAGGGTGATGTCCACAATAACATTTCGTGGTAAGTTATACAATTCGATTTTCTGCCTCAATATCTAGCACCCTTCGAACCTGTTTTCATATCAGTCATTACGGCTCATTGAGATATTTCATGTCCATACGATTTTAGTCGGTCAATATTCAGTACGTACTCAACTGCTTTGCCATACTTATCCTGTGTGTTTGCCAGTACATGTCATGCATAATGGTTTTGGTGAGTTTTTATTTATTCAGAGCTGTCAATCACTATTGATTCTAGATGCTGTCCACTATACATGACCGTATCCCTATTCACTATACCAGTCTAGTCTGTAGATTCTGACTGACTTGTTGTTAAATAATAATAATTTATTCTCAAATAACAGTTTGTTACATGAGGCATGCCGGTTTAAAGGCAAGATCAAATTGTTACAGGAGTTACAACTTTCACTGTAGAAAATTACTCAGCTGGGTAGATATTTTATAAGATTTGAATGAAAATGGATTTCGTAAGAAACGTGTCAAATCACACATAGCGCACTTTATGAAGGTAGCGTTGCAACATACAGCTGATGGTCGAGAATAGATACATGCGAAGTTGGGGGCTTTTAGAAGCTTCAACATTATATCCCTCAGGAATATCTGAGGCTTTAATAACGGTGTAGGACGAAGTCACCAGTGCCATATCTGTTTTCGGTGGGGTATTCCAGGGGTCTGAAAAAGGTGTAAGTAAAAGGAAGGACACAAAGCAGAGCACACAATATTCATGGAGGAGTAGTTAAGGTATAACCATTTAGTCTATTTGTCTGTTACTAAAGTACTTATTAGGTAAGAACATACTAATATGTTAGAGAAAAATAAGTATGAACAAGGTATGAGTGGATAAGGAACTGTATAAATGAAAGTAGTTCAGAAAGAAGTATGGAATTATACGTAATTATAAAATAAAGGGCTGAAAACAGTATTCCGATACAAATAACTGTCTCCCTTTTTTTCGAAGTTGTTTGAGCTCTCTTTTTTGTTTTTATATTTTATAGGGTATGGAGTGGGCTTCGTTTTTAGCCAATTGTCTACTTTGCTTGTAATAGGATTACTCGGTAGGAAGTGGAACCAATTCAGCTTTTCTAACATAGTTTAAAGAGGTATCTTGCATGAATACGTTCGCATCAATACCGTTGGTTCGTGACATCCCACTTGACATAAGGAGCCGTAATTTAATATGTTTAATATCTTAATAGAAATGGAGGCCGTTCAAAAATACATGAAACAACATTCTTATCAACTCCATCAGGTTTGTCTCATCGACAGCACAGTACAAGTGGTTACACTGCAAATCTGAAGACTGAAGTCCTAACTCTTCATAGTAAATAAGACAACAGTGTGAAAACTGTTTTTTATGTAACCATTGGGTGTTAAATAACTTCACCTATGAATCGTATGGTTGAGGATGTACATAACATGATAATGAAGGCTTTGAGACTTATCAAACTGCTTTCAAATTACATAAGACTAAACTACGGACAATCATACGCGACATTAGCAAGCTAGAGACTTGCTATGTTGCCCAGCTCCGTAAATTCGATACAAAACACAGAGATTATCCACTCACAGCTACCGGACGAAGAGTCATAGAGAATTATGAAGTGACTCATTCAGTTCAATCGCGAAACAAACGAAAACACGACACTATATCTTCACATGGCAATGGAAAAATACGTGGAATATATATGATGCCCCAACTTTTCTTCGCCAGTAAGGCGAAACATTAGCGATATTATTTTACCATATCTTATTAAAGGAAATAAACAACATGTGCTATAAGGAAATCAAAAACCCTTAAAAACAACGGTTAACGGTCTGGATGTTACTCACAAATCGGGAGATCACCTACATACGTCAGATGCAGCGAAAACTAGTCCGAACCATCACTATGAGGGATCTTAGGTAGCTGTCACCCTAGACAAACACTCAGTCTGTCAGCATCTTTACTTTGGCCGTATATTCCATCTCTCTAATTTTCTCTTTACTAGAATGATCAGTGTTACTAAATTTACCGAAATTATTAACTTCAGGGCCATGATAAGAAAGGAACTACAGTACAATGATAGACAATTCCCTGAGTCCTTCGTCAAACAATGAGTCTAGCACCGATTTCTCGTTTCCAATGAGAGGATCCCAGGACAAGTTATATAGCTAACCAAAGTATATTGTTAAGCAGTCATAAGTTTGGCATTTGTGCCTTCCCACAGATAAGTACGGTCTTAATTATAATGATTATAAATACGAATCATACAAAATGTCTAAAGAAATAGCATTACTTTCGTATGAACTATAAAGAGTTGTTTTGAAATGCCTTGGCCTAATGAAATCTAAAATATACTGGGTAAATAAACTTCCTATGGCACATATAATGCTTTTGTACAGGGACAAATAATGGTCCTGAAAAATGAGGGACGTTCGCAGCGAATATGTTGGTTTATTTTATCTACAAGAGTGATCAAGTCACCCAGTAACAATTAGTTTCTATCAAACAAGGACTGTCACTCTCTATCCTATACAGATCTGTCTATCAAACAGTAACACTCAAAAGTTCGGTCACCAGGCATGGCAGCCATCGAAATCCAGTGGTTGAGTGAAACAACATCACGAAAGATAGTTGAAAACTATAGTTTTGTCGCCGATATACGAACAACCAGTATTGAACCTCAAAATACGCTTTTACAATCTATTACCTAACCCATAACACCAAGGGAAATCATTGATTTCCCGAAGAATTCGCCGTTCATTCTCAATGGTCGCGTGACACAAATAGTCAAAAACGTATGTTAGCGAGTGATAATAATAAATCACACTTAACTTTCAACCGTTGTCATTTTTATCCTGCTTTGAATATTACAAGTGCAAACTTACACACAGAGAGAGAATAAAATAACAAAAAAGGTTAAAAAGAAGCTACAAATATAAGTTTGATATACGTTAACAAGCTTTATAATTTCCAGGATTTCACCCCCGTCAAAATATACACCTGAAAGAGATGGATGAAAAGTCCAAGTTCACAAGCAAAATTAGTAGTCTAAACCAAAATATTGATGAGCATACAGAAATACAAGTACTACGACTGTTAGCTTTACATTAAAAATAAGAGCAAAAGGTACATGGAAGACTATTGTTGGCACAAACACATTCCATTCCAACTCCAGAGGACTTCACACGAAACTCCATCAAACAGTATTTAGACACGCAGTAGCGAAAATAAATAAATAATTATTATTCATCGTTTATCAAGAGCTGTATATTGATTTACCTGTACGTGTAGTATATCAACTTACAAGTCTCATGGCAATATTGAACTACACATGTAAACTACTTCACCTTAGCAAAAAGTTCGGAAGTTTACTCGCTCCATTTTTTATTAGGATCAGAAAGTCTAAGCCAGCCTATAAAAATGATATTTCCCAGTTTTTGAAGTGTTCTCTTACGTGTTTTTCTGTATTCACTGATTCTTGAGGCTGTTAATTGATGTACACTCAAAAGTATAAAACTTTAGCTCTGTAAGTACTTGTCATAGCTATCAGCCACATTTCATAATGTATAAGCATAGACTTATCGGTGAGAATTAGGGATACTATGGACTAGGAACAAGTCAACGAATAAAACTTCGCAATGTAGTTCAGGTTTTACAGCTAAATGACAAGAAAATTTACTTCATGTGGTCACAAATATTTGACCTTCTGCAAAGAGTCGTGCTCCATCTGAATCGTCGGTAATAATTAACCTACATATGGTTACCTAGAATCTTCGTACAAATTACAGGTAACAAATATATCGATACTCCTACTTGCTGTCTTCCTATAATATTCCTCGTCTATGGGTAATCCAGTTTCGAAATCCTCATTATGGACAATTTCGGGAATCTTAGTAAGATTTTCAGTAAAAGAAATTCATATCTTTTCCCAACATCTCGATAACTCAGCTGTAGTATTCATAATACTGGCATTAATAATTGATTCACATCAAATGATACGTCATTGGAGAACATGTTCGTAGTATCACTCATTTAATGTATTACATTTCTTTATAGGTTGTTTTGTAGCTGAAGAAGTTATTTCAGAAGAATGACGGGTCATCAGAATTTTTATTTGCCACTTTTAAAAATTTAGTCTTCCTACCTTTTACACACACTTTATAAGTGCAAAATAATTAACCAAACCGTTAGAACGCTGCGCTTAAAATGAAAATCCTTTTTAATTGTTCTTATGTAAGTGATGGGAATACATAACGCTGTTGATAAAGATCAGAAATTCTTGGATTCGTCCACAGGAATAATATCCAAAGAATGGCAATAACTAGCCTCGGAACTGCATCAGTCTGTGTCTGATAAACGACGAGTAGATACACACATCATTTCTCATGGTTATCTGTACTTGGAAGATATTGAGTAACAATGCATAATAATTGTGTTCACATATCAGTAATACACCAAAGCAAACTTATTCGTTTATTGTTTGAGGGATTTTAAAAGTCTGATTAAAGTGAATTTAATATTCTTAGAGGGAAAAAAGGAATGAAAAGTAAAGTTCGGGTTGAATGCATCCCTGTTTCGTTGCAACACTGAGCGGCTCGGTTCAAGACAGACATTTAGTAAACGAAGTACTTAAGGTCGGTTATGTCTGTGTTAGCATGCATGTGTTCTTGATCTTTGCGGGCGTAAGTAGTCTGTTGAAGGTTGACGAATAAAAATGTCCATTAGTGCCTTTTAAAGTGTATTTCTCCTCTCCTTCATTGCAAACATTGGATTTCTTATTGAATAGTTGTACATCGGGAAGCTTTCGTTACAGCCGTTTTGCACGAAAGAAAACAAACGTAATATGGGTAAATGCAGTGACATTCAATTCTAAGGACTGTTTGCTTACTTTGATAATTCTTCCGAAAAGTTGGGAGAAAAATGTCCAGCGCTAGCTGTTAAGCTTTCAGTTCGGGGGATGTTACGATCGGTATGCGTGAACAGTTTAAACAAACCATGCTGAACAAACGCTTCCCGATTTTAGGTGATTTCCAGGTTGCATTGAGTAAATCTCAACGATTACGGTAAGCATGTCCTCATAGCTCTGTGGATCACACACACTCACTACTTACATGGTAATCCAGTCGTTATCAATTTTTTTAAGTTTTCCATATTAAACTGTACACTCAGTGTGAAGAAAAAGCTTTGAACGATTTAATAGCATGCTGGCAAGAAAATAATCGTTACTGGTGTCGAGACTATGCAGGCGAGAGCAGTCGTTGATAAGTGTATCTTGCTATATGTTTGGGTTTTAGCTTACGGCTGGAAGTCTTTGATATGCTCCGATAGAATGGGGAACTAACAGGATATCGTGCTGCAATGGTAACGTGACGTGGATTTGCTATTCCAGTTATGATTAGATGGAGTAATAGATGAATAAACACTATATATTTCCGACTGCAGGTACACTTCATTTTTACAGGCATGATCAATAATTTATAACATTGATTTACGGGTAAGGCTGTTAAAAAGATTGAAATAATGAAAATAAATGGGAGTAAATTCTTGCAGATGTATCACCAAGTCAACAACTAGGCCCATGCATTAGCGCTGTGCCATGAATACAGTTTTCGCGGTTTGTTCCAAAGACGGCATCCTGTTCACGTTATGGCCTCGACAAGCGCAAAAATGATCCAAATCCTGAATTTTCGCATTGAAATTGTGGTGCTGCTAAATAATCATGCAACATAGCTGTTTGTGAAAGCCATAGTTGTTATAAAATGAAAATATAGAGGGAGCTTGGTATGAGCTGTTACCTTGGGAGATGCTTGCGTCAAGTTTGTTTCTTGGGTAAGGAGCTCAGTGTCTGTGCACTGGGAACGTGGAGCTTAAAGAGAGAAACGAAGGAGCAGCAAGGCATTTGGATACAAACATCCGACAATGCTTAACTGTTTGAAGTGGAACAGACAAGTTATGGTAAACTAGTGGTTAAAACTCATATTGGCCACTGTTACTAGAATAAAATTTGGTCAACGCGTCTTCAGATAAGAGAATACAGTAATAAAGAACAATGAGTTGTGATGTGTGGTGAGTTAAAATGGGCTCGGATGATGGAGAGTTTGCCAAAGTTAGAATCAGGAAAGCTGTTTGTTAAAACTGAAAGTTCATCAAAAGAGAGCAAAGCCTCAGGAAACGCCAATGAACATGACTTTTGTTACCTGTCCTTTTTGTTATTTTCGTTCTTTTCATCCAGTGTTAGTTGCTAGGTCACAATGTAAAAGCCTGAGTTAACATGTTATGGGTAATCTTAGCGCAATAGCAAGTCCAACATCAGTTTGACTTATGTTTTTGTGGACGGAAAAGAAATTCATTAGAGATTTCATATGAATGTTAAAAGATTTAATTAACTGATTGGAAGTATTTTAGTGGCTGAAACGTTTGTTATGCATTATCCACATTGTGAAATAGAAGATGTCAGCACAATTCACGGGCATTTCAATATAATTATTTGCCTTTTCCATGTATGCCGTGTACTTTTTCAAAAAGGTAGTCACACACGTCCTGTATTTCCTCAATTAAATGACAATACTAACAATGGTAATCAAGCCAAACTAACTATCTAGCAAAAAATAATATTACGAATTCTGTGATACTCCGAAAAACGTTTAATATTTTTATCCAGACGCAATTGTAATCAGAAGTGCAAGCAATGATTTGGTCATCCAATTATATTGATTTGTAACGAGTAACCAGAATTTAATCACCTTGTCATCGACACAATTTCTCGATAACGTAATGAGAAGACGAAGATTATCAGAACTATGTGATATATTAGCGCAATACATTTCGAACAATCTGATCACTCATATACTTGTTAAGAACATTTATATATAAAAAAATAAAAGGTCAACTAGACTGGAAATAGGGGTAAGAATAGACAAGGATAATAATGATAAAATAATGTGAAAACAATTTGACACCTAATCACTCTGGATAATAAGCATATATTACCAGGGTAGTTTTAAGGTGAGAACAAACTGTTTTCGAATACACAAAGGGGGTTTGAATTTTCGTATGGCTGAGGCTTCAATAAACCTCAGTATACGCCCTTTTACACTTTTAAACAACACAACAAAAGCCGATTTTAGATCAATCTTATGACCTGTTTCGATTATATGTTTAGCAATAGAGGATGATGGATGTTTATCCTCTACTCTTATTGGGTCATTCGACTGTATTTGTTTTTGCAACCATTTTGGTACATGTTCACCCACCCTAATTTTCAGATCACGATTGCTCCTCCCTATGTATGTGTGACCACATACACATTTAAATTGGTAAATGCAGTGGGATGTGACACAATCGTTTTCATGTCGTCTAGGTTTTGAATGAAACATGGACCTCGTTCTTTCCTTGATTATGACTTTCGCAGCACAATACGTTTTGTTGATGACAGATTTAAGCCTTTGTTTCAATAAAAGGCTATTTGAATCACCTCTAAATGGTAAGGTGATGTAGACAGGCTTTTTCTCTACCAAGGCTACAGTAGGTCTCGCTGTGCCCTGAACTTTCCATCTATTGATAAATTTAGGTGGATAGCCATTCCCGATTAATGTCTTGTTTAACAACTTAACATCGTCATCAATAGCGTCATTTGTGCAATTACGACGAAGCCTGTTAAAAAGGCACCTTACCAAACCACGTTTGTGTTGTACAGGGCAATAACTATAGTAACTAAGATATTGACCCGTCCACGTCGGTTTTCGAAAAATGGATCGTTTTATTGAACCATCTTCTCGTCTGTTTAGAGGTACATCTAAGAAGGGAAGTTGGGCGTTCTTCTCCTCTTCACATGAAAGACTGATATGGTTTTGGATAGTATTAAATTTATTCAATAGGCAGTTTATATCTTCCTTTCTTTCACCGATTACTAAGATATCATCCACATATCTCATAAAGTGACATGTTTTTGATTATGTCTTCACATAAATTTTCTACATGTGCCATAAACACATCTGCTAGTAATGGTCCTGACGGACTACCCATAGCGAACCCATCAACCTGGCGAAAGTATTCGCCTTCAAAAGTGAACTGAACTTTATTTGTTAGCTATTTTGACAATTGAGCTTCCATACTCATCATTATAACATTAGTTGTTGGTAAACAAGAACTGATAAATTAACAGAAAAATCAGTTGAAAAGGTGTTTACCAATATCTTACTAAATCTTTGTTTCCGATTTGCTTAATGAGTTTAGATTCTGTTCGGAAGAAACGATGTAATAATAAAAACCTGACTTCGAAATCTCCAACTTCATTATCGATCTCTTATGAATATCACTGGCTATTAACTCAGTAGACAGTTGGAATAAAATAAGTCCATGATCATTCAAACGTCATTTTTAAAATAGAGGAGGCAGTTGAAAATGAATAATGTTCTTTAAAGACGTCTAAATCTGTTTACTTCAAAGCACCATTAGCCTGCATCCGGCGCACAGCTAGTAAGTAATTATATTTATTCGGATGACACATCACAACATGTTGTTCAGTGCCTAGACGTAAAGATATAACTGAAAGTTCAACGGTGCTCGCAAGTACGCTCAACTAACGGTGTATTTTCATTGTTTTTATGAACGTGACTAAACTAGGCTCATACATCCCGATATTAAGCCAACCTATCATTGATCTACTGAAATAGCCGTGATAAAGTGTGAATAGTAGGCATATATTTAACAAACGTCAATGTCAAACAGCATAAATTTACCCCTCTGTGGTGAGATAATAACCCCGAAAAAAAGTCGATAGCACTTAACACACACAAAAACCCCGAACTTTACTTTTCATATATATGTGGATATTAAGCTGAATGACTTATAAACTCTTTGTATGAATGCAATAAAATGTGAACAACAAGCGTATTCATTAGTGATTCGATGTTAAGCTTCTGGAATTCACTCCAGAGCCGGTAATTAAAGGTAGATATGACGTAACAATCAGGCAGAAACTTTGAACCAGCCGTTTTTTATATCTCATTGATTTTCTAAGAAGAAAATCAGTTCATCTTGGTGAGCGATTGGGTTGGGCACCAGCACTACTTCATTAAATCTACATAGTCAGAACGCTAAAATGTAATTTATGTACACTGGTGACTTACAAGCTCTGTCCACAATCGCTGATGCATAACATCTCACGTGACCGAAGTTTCAAAAGTGAACATACTTCGCTAATTTGCATATATTCGTTGAAATTTATATAAATAAGCAACACATTTAGTACCAAGTACAAAGCACAAAGATATTTCGTTCAGTCAACATGAACATGGCTACAAAACAGCATGGGTGTTGTAAATATTTTCAATAATAGACGTAGGTCGAATTTCGGGATAAACTTCACGAGGCAGCTAACGAATCCTTCACTATAAAAGTTCACCTCTAAATTTGGGTTCATAAATTATGTGGATGATTTGACGTGTATAGAAAATTTCCTTTTAAAGTTTCCAGTAGCAACAGATCATAATCGACTATTCCATTAGTAAATTCAACACTTACCTTTGGTCTTACGCACTGAGTGAACAAGGACTCTGTGTTTACTCAACAAATCGTCACCTGATATGTCCAGCCTTTCGGATGAGTAAATGAAAATCTTTGGCATAACGTAAAAACCTGGTATGATTCAGAAACATCCACTTACTATTTCTTATATGACAAACATTTCTTGATGCAAGTTGATGCAAGTATCAAATGGTTTAAATGGTTGAGGACGGAATAGAAGAAGCTTTCGCTTAACGGGCTTCCGTGTCTAGTAGCAGTGGATCACCAATACCTCCAGGCAAGAACCTAGGTATATTAACGATAATAGAGGAAAAAAGAATTTGGTAAATCATAATAATATGTTATCCTTAGTCCTTAAGAATAAGTCAAGTTTCCTCTTGAAAGAATCCTGGGAAGTCACTTGGACTAGCTCAGTAGGCAGCGGATTCCAGCATTTGACAACTCTTGCGGAGTAAAAGGTGTGTTTGCAGTCTGTTCTGCTATGTTCGGTCTCCAGTTTCTGGGTGTTACCTCTTAGGTTAGTGTTGTGACTAAGCTTAAGAATATGTTTAAGGAGATGACCAGAAGTGTTAAGGATACTGTAAGTCATAAGAAGGTCACCTCTAAGACGCCTGTACTCTAACGGGTAAAGGTTAAGTGATTGGAGGCGCTCCCCGTAAGGCTTGAATTTGAGTCCCCAAACCGATTTCGTGGCTCGACGTTGGATACGCCCCAGAGTGTCCTTATCCTTTTGGAGGGAGAGAGGAAATACTATGTTTCCGTACTCTGAATGGGGACGAATGAAACTGTTGAAGATTATGTAGAAAGCCCTGCCGTCAAACTGGCCAAAAATACGCCCCAATGTTACCGGTGCAAGGCTTGCTGGAAAGGCGTTTTTCTCACAGTTAGCGTGCGACATCAAGTAGTAGGGTAACAACACTACTAAATCTTTTTCGACTTGGGAAACTGCCAGAGAGGAGTTTCCTTAGTTGTAACTATAGTCTGCAACATGTCGCAGATGGACTAATCCATACTTCGAAGTGTTGAAGGTATGTCCGTTGTCGTCTGCCCAACTTTGAAGTCGAGTCAGATCCTCCTGAAGTGCTAGTATATCCTTTTGGTCACGTATCTCTTTCCAAAGTTTCACATTAGCAAAAAGCAATAATTCAGATGAAACTTCTTGTGGAAGATCGCTAATGTAAATCAAGAAGAGAAGAGGTCCTAGTATTAAGCCCTGGGGGACCCCACTAGGACATTCCATAGCCTGAGAGAGAGTGAAGTCAACCTTGACCTTAAAATGTGGGTTTTCTAGATATGAAGTGAGCCAGTCAATCAAAGAGGGTTTTATACCCAATCGTCTAAGCTTATTGAAAAGACATATGTGGTTGACCCTATCAAAAGCTTTTGAGAAATCAAGGTAAATGAAGTCGACCTTCCTCTTGCGATCAAGGATGGTTGTCCATCTATCCACTGCAGTCAGCAGGTTGGTCATACAAGAATGACCCTTTCTGAAACCGTGCTGTTGGGGTGAGAAGAACTTTAAGGATAATACGTATTCGTGTATACCATCGTAAGTGGTGATGCCAGGATTGAAGCCGTTTCCCTCAGTATAGCAGAGTGAACCATATCCGGACCGGGAGAAGTGTCGTTTCTTATGTGCTGCAGTTTACGGAACACCAGGTCAGCGCTCACGTCCACTTCGGAAAGTTCTGTGCAGTTGCAGGTGAAGCTTTCATCAGTGTAGTTGATGTGGGTTGGTTGAAATGTCAGAGAGTATTGTTCAGCCAAAAGATTCGCGGCATTACCGTCGTTATTGGTCGGACCATTAGGACCTAGCATTTGGGAAACTCCAGTTTTGCCTTGTCGAAGAGAAGCTGCGTAACGTAATAAGCTTTTCGGATTGGAGACAAATTTATCGGTAAGCTTGGTCTGGTACTGAAGCCTGTCTTCTGTTATTGTCTTTGTGCAAATGTTCCTTAAATGTTTGTATTGCCTGTAGGCGTCGTTGTTGTCAGTTCGTTTATATTTGGCCCAACAGTGCCTTTTGTGGCTTAGCAAACGACGAGTGCGGTTCTTGATGATTGTAGGCTGTTTGTAGCTTTTTTAGGACCATTTGAGGAACTGAATGCCCAGTAGCATATATGAGCGTGTGTAGTAAGAAGTCCCAATTAGCATCTACTTCAAGTTGAGGTTGAACATCCCAATCCACCTGTTGTAGGTAGCCATGTAAAGCTAACACATTCAACCGTTTGAAATTCCAGCGTCTGTTGTTAGTGGGATATCTTAGCTCCGTTTTGCTGACAAAACTGAAGGATAAGACGGCGTGATCACTTTTCCCCAGGGGAGCCAGGATTGAGAGGTCGCCAACTAGGAATTCTTCATTTGTGAGTACCCAGTCTAAGCGCGACGGCGTCTGACTGTTTCTCCAACGAGTTGCCGACTTCACATTTTCATACTCATATATAATATAACCTTGTCATTCAAGGCCCGAAGTCAAAGAAAACTTCTGACAAGGTTTAGACACATGATGAAATGAAGAAAGTACATGATTTTGAGCAGTAATTTCAATAGTCCAATATTGTTTAAGTTGTTTTGGGCCGTGGCCTTAAGCGGGTTAAAAGGATGAGCGACTATGTCCTGGATGGAGATCATGATGTTCATGAGGATGAGTTCGGAGATGAAAACGGAAAGGAGGACGTTAGCGTGACAGATGAAATGCATTTCGATGCTGTAAGTAGTGCTACAAAATTTTATGTTGCTATAGGAGTTAGAGGCTATCAAGGAACGCTTCAAAGAAATTGAAGCAGATGCAAATAAATTACATGACTTGCGCCGCGTTATCGACAAGTCTCCAATATCAAGTAAGTTTTTGTCTTTTTAAATATTAATCTTTACTTTGCGAAAATATCCCTGTACTTAGTGCATAGTATCTCGTACTGTGAGTCATGTTGTCCTCTCGCTTATGTACAAGTTCTGTTATCTAGTAGCGTTTTCATCGTTATGAATTTGTCAGCATCTCGTGAAGTTATTGGTCACAGAATTACTGTTTGAAGGCGCATGCCAGTAAACAGTCTCTTCTGTTAATCCGGTAGCGCCTCGTGCTTGCCCAGCATTTAATTTGGACTACTCCCCATAACTTGTATGAATTGTTTGCATATTTGTATCATCATTGGAAACTCAGAAATTCTTCAGTCACTAACACTGCTGTGTACTATTAAAACAGTCTTGTTTATTCAAGTGATTCCAATCTGACCCATTTAGTCGTCCTGTGTTTCATGGCATTGTTGGTCAGATTTGAGCATATTTTAATTTAAGTTTGTTGCCTGTCATATCGTAACACAGGACCTGGCACATGATATTTAGCACAATTCTTCAAGGACATGTTTTCGCACTTTTCCGGCCGGTAATACTTAGGTGGTTGTGGCAAATCGCTTTCCGAATCGCGATGGGTTAAACAAGGTTTAATATCATGGATTTTAAACCGAAAGCTCTGAGAACATATATCCACGTATATCTTGGTACATCAGATCATCTTGAACGAGCCACATTAGTGAGTCGATTATGTTATGAAGAATTTGAGAAAGGTAAGTAATAAAACAAAAAATAATTAATCACATGACATTTGACAAAAGATGCAGATCTCAATTAAAAATGGTCGAGTGCTTTCACGCAAGGAACCTCATCGTGTATGAAATGCAATAGAAAACTACGGCAGGATGGCCACTGGCTTCTATTATGACCAACTGCGACACAGTTCTTAGTATCCCAAACGAGACGTCGTAGTAAACACAAGAGGTCCAATCATTTACAACTCTTTCATACTGTGCCTTTCATGCACCTGCACATTCCTCTCAACCAAACCCAGTGTCTATAAATAATCCAGAAAGTGGAAATTACCAATATGATATTTTTAGAGCATGACAAAGTCACAAAAATTTCCCTGAATGATGACTGATATTAGCTTATCTTTATATCGCCCGACCACTGGTCTAGCGAATCTGAATCATTTTAAGCTTTTATGAATTAAAATGGTCACTCGTCTGATGTCTATATAACAGTTAATTTATGCACAGAAAATATCTAAAACAATACTTCTCAACCGTTTTTGTGGTGTTACCCATGTTGGAAATCACTGCCTAGAGTTATTTGCAAGATATTCGTTTTCGCTGTTTAATATGCTTTACGTGACGTTCTTACCAAACTACTTCCTCCCAAAGTTGAGGTAAAAACTAACGTGATTAGGCTACCCAAAATTTCTGTATTGCACAATGCACTGTTTTGACTTCATTTTAGCATTTCGAAATTTATTTTCTGCTGCAGAATCGAACAACTCAAATTTGTCAGATGAAGATAAAACTGAAGTTGACTTGCGTTCTGTGTATGTTGGAAATGTAAGTTTATACAGTATCCCAATTAACAGTTAGGTTGATTATGGTTCTACGGCCGATGAACTAGAAGCACATTTTCGTGGTTGCGGGCCAATAAACCGTGTTACTATATTATGCAATAAATTTACTGGACACCCTAAAGGGTTCGCATATATCGAATTCGATACTCGTGATGCTGTTGAGGCTGCAATCGCTTTAGACGACTCATCTTTTCGAAGTCGACAGTTGAAAGTCTTACCTAAACGTACAAACGTTCCAGGAATGTCCATGACAAATCGTCCCCCTTTTGTGAGAGGTCGCGCGCGCGGCAGAGGGATGTCTATTGGTTTCCGTCCTGCGTATGCTGGACGAATGCGATTCCCACGATATCGGTAAGTATCGCAAGCAGTAGTAAAATTCATCATTATTTTTCTGAGAGTCTAAGGTTTATCTTTTCTTCCATGCTTTTAGGCGACGTGGTAGTTATTACTTTTCTCCCTATTAAATTGATGGGGCCAATAAAAAAGAAATCGACCACAGAAGAAACTTTCGCAACGCGTCCTTATATTCTACTACGTTGTCCAACTATTTTGCAGAACTAATAGCTTTGTTGTCCAAATTTTAGGTATCTTGTACCATTGTACGATGCCGCATTCATTTTGTTCTGCAATCTAACAAGACCACAACATACCTGTTGAAAAACTTACATTCAATCATCTATTGTAAATTGGTGCTATTTTGGTTTTGTACCATCTGGCTTGTTTAACAATGTGTATGTCCGATAAAAACTTGTCAATTATATGTTTTTGCATCTAGCCAAATGCGGGTCAACGTTGTTACTTCGTAAGGTCATGTCTGAGGTTACTAATTACATCCTTGGCTAATGTCGTGTTTGTCTCGCATACATCCAATGATCTTGATACTGAGATCTTTCAGAAACTTGGAGGATTGAAAATAACTACAATAACCCATTTCGTTTGTTTAAAAATGAAATCCATATCATGGATGAAGACAACAGAGTGAAAGGCAAGCATTACCATAGAACAACATTAAATTTAACAAGATAAATAGCGGAAGACTGGACGTGATTACATCACCAATAATAACGTTGAAAACGAAACATTGGAGAACACATTTTGAAAAGAAAGAATAAACTCGAACGACAAAAGGTGTGGAATAATATTAAGGCTCAATACTTAAAGATAAGGCGAATTAACCATACAAGTGTGTGACAAATATCGAACTCTGGTAAAAGTAGTAGCTGCAGTTTCTTTAGAATTTACAGATGGCAAACCGTAATTCGAAACCGTCAATTGTTAGAAAAATATAAATTATTTTAATTCCGAGAAAGTAAATCAGGATATCATTTGACAGTAAGGTGTTCCGTCACAATCTGATGTTATTTCAAAAATGGTATAAAATATTCACATTACTCATTATTATTGGTACTAGTAAACTTGACATTCCTCATTTGAACATGCAATCTGTCTCTGAACTTCTATCCAACCTGAGCAAGATACTTATCAAGTCTCTTGCTAAGTATCTTGCAAGATACTTATCAAGTCAGCCCCCAAATGCCCTGGTACGGCCGAGAGTGGGGAGAGTCTGCTCTCCCTCTCGAAATGCTCTCACATGGCCAGCGAATATATAGCCTCTGCCAGGAAAGTCCTACTCACTGCCTTCTCGTGGCGGGGGTGTTGTTCACAAAAGTGAGAGGACGAAAAGCGAATGTCCGGCGCTTTAACCGGGTTGGTGGACAAGGCGAGTCCACCTAGGGGAGTTGGAAAACCCTGATTCCAAACCAATGGTGCACATGGGCTCCAGTATCCTGAAGGAACAAATGGCGTACGAATCAATCATTGATCACCGACTACCATGGGATTGCATCTCCTCACGATGCTCCACTGCCTTGTGGACTAGACCTTCAGGTCAAAGGCTCCGGGTGTGGCCCCCTAAGAAAACCACCTGCTTCAGTCTGGGCACCTGGTCAGTATCACAGCCCTCACACAAATCGAATGAGATCTGTGAGGCGCATATATATCGGGTGCTTCCTTGTACCAATATGTATGTGTTTAAATAAATAAATAATAAATAACTTATCAAGTCTCAGTTGATGCCTTCGAAGCTTATAAAAGTAGACACGGACTATGCTCACGTAGTGTAGGTTGACAAGTCTGATTGCAATTAACAAAGGTCAGATGTATCCATTTAAGGTTTAGTCCTGTGTAATGAAATGATGACAAGATTACTTCATTGTGGTGGCCACTTCATGATATTTCATTTTATCGTCATTACAAATTAAAAAGCTGCTTAATGTTGTAAAGCGTTGTAAATGCACCATCCCTGGAGTGGATACTCCAGGTATGAGATATTTAAAAATACGAAACGATATAATGTATTTAGTCGGTATCCTAGTCAAATTATGCAAGAAAGTATACCTATATTTCGAGTACCCGATCTTAAGTAGGATTCTAGATAATGCTCCATCGATGACCGAAATGCGCTGATGTAATATTGAGCAAACCGAATGATCAACCTATTCTATTTATTCGAAGTATTTGTAGATTAAAACCTAAGCCATCAATCCAGTTAAGATACATTACATCGTCACTAACTCGGGATGGTCAACATAAAAACAATAATTTCCGGCAGGCAGATGCTCGTGTAAATTTGTATCACTCAACCGACCATAATTCGTCAAGGAATTAGTGTAATTGACCTAATAGTGTAACCATATACTTTACTCAGCCTAGCAAGCAGGAAAATATGGTAAACTAGCACGACAAATATTGCATGTCAACTACAGATTCAAGATCCGCGGACTTATGTGTGTAGAACACTTTGGAAAGCTCTTGAGTACAAAAGCCCCACACAAAATTGAGGCAACACACAGACATCCCCATAGATGTTACTCCAACAACAATCGAATAAGTCATCACGGCCATCAAAGAAATCACGAGTTATAAGGCAGCAGGACCAGACAGCATACTACCATAAACACTGAAGTCAAACATGGAAGTAACTGGAATGATGCTTCACATTCTTTTCAGAAAGATTTGATAGCAAGAGCAAGTACCAACAGACTGGAAAGAAGAATACCTCATCGAGATAGCTAAGAAAGGAGATCTCAGCAATTGTGAGAACTACAGAGGCATCACACTATTAGTAGCAGGAAAGCTTTTCAATAGTATTGTCGAACCGAATGAAAGAGTCATTAGACACGTCATCAACGACAACCTATTATGGCAAAGAATAAATCAGCCTCCAGTTGAAAGAGAACTTTGTAGTAGACGCTGGATGTGGGTAGGTCACACACTGCGTAAATCGCCAGACCGCATCACGAAGCAATCACTAACTTGGAATCCTGAAGGCGAAAAAAGAAGAGCACAGATGGCGCCGGGAATTGTAGGCAAACATCAAAGGAATGAATAGCAACCAGAAACAACTGGAAAGAAGAGCATGGGACATAGTTGGTTAGACTATCCTGACTGGGGACCAATATTCTACAAGGGATAACAGGCTTAAGTGAATGAGTGTTTGTTTATTGTTATATCCTAGTGAAGACATAGGTACGGCTAACTTCCGGAACATATTATTGGTCTATTATTCTATGTATATTCTTATTGTATAACTGTTCAGTGATTAGATTTAATCTGTATATATTCATCTTAACATAAGCTTCATTTCGACCCATAGATTTTTATTGTACGATTTATTGTCCCCAAATTATATTCAGATTATTGGTTACTGTCTCCCACGTTCACAGCCACATTTCATCATGATCTTGTACAAATATTTTATGGTGTGATGCGGTTTGTCTGTCTGATATATAAACCAAGTATGCTTGAAATAAATGATTCGCATAGCAGAAGCTGTAATTGGTGTTCTGGACTCAACTGGAAGGGCTAGGCAGATAAAGGACCAATAAGGTCTAAATCATTCCTGTCCGTTAGATAACAATTCCCTATAAAGTAGT
The DNA here is from genome assembly GCF_000237925.1 of Schistosoma mansoni. Classification (NCBI taxonomy): domain Eukaryota; kingdom Metazoa; phylum Platyhelminthes; class Trematoda; order Strigeidida; family Schistosomatidae; genus Schistosoma; species Schistosoma mansoni. The sequence goes on along the minus strand of NC_031502.1, from coordinate 8,663,657 downwards.
TCTCTCGGAACTTAAAAGAGCATTTTATGATTCCAACAAGCTTTAATATATCTCCCGATGCATTCCGTGCAGTGTGCTCAGTTGGTAATACTTGCGGACAACCAATTAAATTCTATGCTGGTTTAGAGATCAATGCGATATCTGAGGCTGTATGCAATTGAATATGAACACCATTTCCCCATACTTTCTTTTATCTGCTATGCATAGAGCAGAATATATACTGTTTATATAGTTGTTTTGATACTAGTGAGGACACTTCATTGGCTTTGATCTCAAACTTTCTCTAGTTCGGCAAATTGCTTCTTCATGACCGACTTTATTTCATATAGTGCATCTATGGTTTCTAAACCAGCAAAATTTTGAGAAGTGCCACGCGCCACAATGCCAACATTTAATTGAAGGCTTAGGAATTTTCGTGTGATATTTATAACTGTTGGAACTATTTTGTCGTTGACCTGTCATAACAGCATGGACAGAATCATTAGATGGTGCATCACTTTTGGTTTCCAACATAGCCGTATCCTGTTTTAAGTTTATTAATCGTTGGCATTCACCAGTAACAGTCTGTAGTGTCATTTCCTCGTCTTGTTCCATACGGGATAATAACCTCATGCGAAAATCAGAATCGCTTGGAGAGTTTAGACTAGAAATGAACAATAAGCATTTAAACTGATCACTGGTTAACACATTTAATTTGAATCGTTCTGCCTGTAAATTTACTCTTCCGGCGTACGTAGTATAGTATTCATCAGCTTCTTTAGTCAGCTGTTGACAGTTATAACGGATACGAAATAACGACATCTGTTCATAAAACATTTTATTTAAAATGTTAACAGCTTCATCGAAATTAACTTCTCGTGGATATTTAGGCAGGACGTGATTTATATATATAATCTAATCACTGAACAGTTATACAATAAGAATATATATATAATAAAAGACCAATAATAGGTTCCGGAAGTTACCCGTACCTATGTCTTCACTATGATATAACATTTATCACTTGCTCTCTTCGTCAAATACATTTAGTCGGTTTTTCTGTCTAACGATAAACATTGAGCCATGCTTCATTAAATTGAGTTGCCACGTTTGCCTTCTTCGATCAGTTTCTCTCTTACTGTCTGTCTGCGTTTACAGACGAATGAGATACATGTATCCAAAACTCATTCTCGTATTTGGCCCACTTTATTCCGTTATTCACTGATGCAAATTAAGTCTACGAACATGTACGAGATTTAGCGGGATGTGTATTTCATTAACGTCATCATTCAATAATAATGGAGTCATACAATAGGCCAATAAAAGTAAGTCAATAGACTAAGCAGAAAAAGGAGTGTAAATGGTATACATTGCAGTGAGATATTGAATGCCGGAGTTATTGTTGAAAAGAATTTGATGGGGTCGAGGAATGACAAGTATGAGTAGCTTGGTTATTCCTACCATCATTATAATGACAAGTATTCGAGAAAGCATGATAACTACATGGAATTCGATTTACAGATGTTAAGATTCTTTAAAAGTGACGGGGAGTTTCTCGTGTAACTTACATGCTCAGTATCATGAGTCAGAAATATACAATAGAATTTTCTAGCGTAAAATATATTGCAGGCTGTTATGTATGCAATTAGTTCACTTTTTTCATGGAGCATTATCGTATCTTCCATGCAAACTACTGTGTTAAAAAGGAGTTTAGAATTACATTCGATGTCTGTTCAAACTTGGGATCCTGAAGGCAAAGGAAAGAAAGGTGAGCCAATGAACAAATGGCTTCGGGAATTATAAGCAAACGTCAAAAGAATGAAAAGGTATCAGAAACAACTGGAAATGAGAGCCTATGACATATTTGGTTGGATAATTTTTACTGAGGGTCTATGTTCTACGAGGGGTAACAGGCGCGAGTATGTAATTTATTGAACCCTCAAGTCCATGAAGCTTTGTCAAGTGTTTCAGCTGGATTAGTTTCTTAGAGCACTTAGATATCGTTTATGATGATGGTCGTTTAATTTATTTGCACTCAGACAACAATGAACACTGGCAAAAGCATTTATGAGAGGACATGATAGGATTTTTATTTATCTAGGTTGCATAATGAATAATGTACTAATTGACTGTTAAAATTAACTACAATGGGCAAAATTAAACAGTCTGTCATTCAAAACTATGGTAAAAATTTCAAAATAAAGATAACATTTTATAGATAAGGGATTGCTGAACTAGTGTTATAATAATCATAGTAAGATAACTAATGTGGTTCTAGAGTATAGGGTACCTCATTTGTTCTGTGTGAAAATGAGGTCATACAGAGCTTCTAAAATACAACCGACACTCCACGCTTGAGCTTCACAACTATCTTTACATAGCTGAAAATCGAAAAAATAATATTTTAAATTATCTACTCAGTAACAATCTACAAAATTTAAAAAATATTTCATACTATTTTATGTGTAATTTGTTATTGGCCGTTTTCAGGATTTACGCTAAGTTCGCGTTATTTAACGAAATTGTGACAGTAATCCTCTGTAAAGTTTCCAAGTGTGTTTAGTGTATTACTAATATTTCTGATTCTACGTTATAATAGTTAAAGTTATTAAAACAACCTGGATGTAAGTAAATTACCAATGTCATCATATTCTTTTCAGTTATAGTTCATGGAACACTCTAGAGAACTTTGAGCCGTAACTTGCAAAAACTAATGTTGATTTTATCACAGAGTGTTAATTATGTAAACAAACTCTTTTACTGTCATATCTTCTTCATCGAAAGATGGGATGAAGTGTAGAAAACACTAGCAGCATTTGAAAAATGTTTATGGTCTCAGTAATCTCTTTTGTCACTGAGTTATATTTGCTCGGCATCAGAAAAACTTTAAATCAATGACTGATGTAAAAAAAATTGTGGAATAAAAAACCTTACCAAACATTCTTGCTCCGATAACAGTTCTCAAAATTTATACATATATTAGAAAAAAATCCCTCCACTTAGATTAATAATCACTCTTCAGAAAAGTTTAAACTAAATCGAACTCTATAGTTTAGTAAAAGTACACCAGGAAATTAATTCACATATACCTTGGTTTTCTTGTATTTTAAAGTATCACAGTAGATAGTGAATTATCACATCTTTTCAATATACTATGATGCTACATCATCTTACTAAAAATCAGGAGAAATCGGTGCTGTAGCTTATGTTTTTTTCCTCACGTATAACATTACCATTCTCGCAAACAAAATACAAACCAACAATGAGGTTCATGAACTGTAAAGCATGAAATTCACTGAGACCTACTGCGACGACTACTACTACTGCCTCAGTATTCATTAGAATAGATCAATCTAGTTGTGCAGATGTGGTTGGAAAGTCGTCATTTACGTCCAAGCTTTCACGTCGCTAATGACTTACTAGTTAACAAAACTATGGTCAGACATAGTGGTCAATCTATTTCTTTACTACGTAACTATGAGGAATCGAACCTAATAGAGTGATAAATATACATATGCTGTGTTTATATAAATAGGGATTTCTAAAATCTTACCTGACCATTCGCATTTGTCAATTCCGGAAGAGAACACCACTGACTTGATTCCATTCTCTGATTCAGTCTGGCAAATGTTTTCTGGCATTCTGTAGTTACGTCGAGAGTGAGATGACCCCATTTTTTAGGATCAAGTTGGCCTAACATGCGAGCGAATTTAAGACGAGCGCGTAAATAGTATCCAGTTGGCCACAACCATTCTGGCCCCTAAATCAAAAGTAGTAATTAATAAGTATTTTAAGAAAGCAGTATCACACAAAGCATAAAAAATTAAAGTCAAATCATATAAAACCTGAGTGAAGTTTATAGTTAACTGGCTGTCAGTTTTGACCAGTACGGAGTAAGATCTAGACTATAAAGGAACAGCATTCACTCATTACTAGGTAGTATAACCATTTACATATTGTCGAGAAAACTAGTATGATGCTAGACACGTCAAACTGGTCGATAAATGTAGCAACTGGAAAATGATCGAAGCGTTTATCGTGCATTGATCCGTACCTTAACCTTCTTGATTGTAACGGAGTGAGTAACTAGAACAAAATGAAATTATTATGTGTTGACATTAGAGCTAATGAGATATAACTCCTGGATAGTCACCTGACACTTAACAATATGGTTTGTGAGTTATCTTCATTTTGTATACTTGAATTATAGTAAACCATTCAGATTTTATTTATCTGTAATGACCGGAATAGTTTTACTCGTACCGATTACTTTAATATGAAGATTGTACCGCAGCACCGGAAATAAAATGGAATTAAAATGAAATCCTTTGGTATACATGAATAATAGACGTAGCCGTGAATGTGTGTATAATATGACGTTATTATTTAATTCTTCAATCCAATGCATGTGCAAATATAAGCTACATTAAATCGATAGAATCTAAGATTATTCTTAACGCTATTAACTTCCTAACATGAAAGTTTATAGCTGTTTAACATACGAATAATAATATCATTATTCGACCCACACAGTCAACGTTACTGTCATACTTGAAGAAACTAGAAGATCAACACTTCCCATGAAGTACATTAGTATGAATTGTGCACTATATGTGCATGACGTTACTAAGGAATGACTAATGAGAGCATTGAAATCAAGGTAATGATATCCCTGTACAAAAACAAGAAAACTTACGAAAGACATAAAAAAAATTTGATAATCCATTTATAACCTAATAATAACAGTTGTGGCTTCACTATTGACAAAGATAAAAATAACGCAAAATCATTTGCAATGCGAATATGATTAAAAAAGGTGTAAAGTGATAGACATTTCACTAGGTGGAAATTTAACACATAAAGAAATAAAGTAATGACTTACTTGATGATAATTAAAACCACGAGCTATAGAAAAGTCACAGCTATCATTTGAGTTATCATAATATCCTCGATAAGCTAAATCATCTCGACTCAAAGTGCACATACCAAATGGACCAGTTAATCGTTGTTGAGCTATTTCCAGTGCATTCCATGCCCGTTCAGGTGTAAATAATTCAGGGGCCTATTAGAATAATTTCGTTTAGAGATCAGTTAATTTAGGAAAATAAGATAAAACAGTAGAAATTAATGAATTTCATTAACAGTATGGAGGCGTGGAGATTATTGAGTCTAGCTGAAATCATGAGCCCAACAATGTTAGACCACCGTAGAAAACCTAGAAGCACTGGAAGGTCTTGTCGTCCTAGTATAAAACTCCGCATGTGGGCATTGAACTCAGGATCTTAAGTTTCTCGGATGTGAAAGAGATACCCGCCGAAGACAGTGAAGATGGTCGCACAATATCGTGGGTTGGTTGGAGCTTGACATTAGCAGCGTCGGATTCCGGCTCAGAGGTTAAGCGTTCGCGTGTGATACGGAAGGTTGATGGTTCGATTCCCACGTGCGGGTTTGTGAATGCACACTGCTTAGGAGTCCCATACTACGACGGAGCGGCCTTCCAGGTTTTCAACGGTGGTCTAACAGTAATCGGTTCATTATTTCGGTTAAATTTCATCAATTTGAAATCAAATTCTTTAATAGACGGAGACGGAACGAAAAGTACACTTGGTTAAAATTACACCCATTTAGTTATTGGTACATTTACAATGAATGGATCTGTGACCCAGCTATACCATCACATTGACGCGACCAGTAGGTGTTATTACAAAGCAAATTGTAATCAACAGAAAAGAAAAATAATGGCAATATGCACGCAAAGACAAATGAAATTATAAAATGATTTGTGCACTGGTATTGTGTAAGTATTCAAGTAATGAATATTGATTTAGTCACGTAATATCTGAAACAGTATTTTTAATGACGAATAAGCTCTTCAATATGTGATTTAAATAGAAGACGAACAACAACGAGCGTCCTGAATTTCAGTGCTAGCCGCCATCCATTTCTTATTATACCGCTTGTAACTTAATATCGAGACAATCAGCATATGATGTATATATGCCAATAAGAGACTGACCGATTGCAGTCCTAAAAGTCAATGCAAAGATTTAAACAGCCAATACAGGATGAACTGAACTTGTTAAAGGGTTTTATCTGTTCTTTACAAATTCTTACTAGGAGAAAAGTTATCGCATAAAGAAAGTGATACATCTTTTTTGACTGGTACTGCTTAATACAGTCCAATGATAACAAAACCTAGCACGATCATCATTATAAATTTATCACAACGCAGTTTTTACGCTACAAAAACGAATACTTTTTGTCATAGCGCTTTCCAGGTGACCTTTATGTTACAGTAATAACTACAAAAACGGGTATCTCAGTAACTGATTTGTTACTAAAGGCAAATTAAATCACGATTTTAGCGCAACAAATATTAGCGTGAACATATATTCATAACCAAGCAGCTATTTGTAACTCCTATTAATAGCAGGATAAGGGCTTGACTAGGCATGTTTCAGAAATCACGATGGCGAGCGTTTATCAGTTCATTATCAATCAATCAGCACTAGTGGATGAGCTGAGATTTCCTGTGTAGAGTTTAAGTGTCCACTGATATTTACTTACTATACTGACTGAACTTGTCATTTACTGTGTAGTATATTTATGTTTCTATCTAAGTAGTGTTTTCATTTGAGAACCAGTCGAGTGAAGTGTTAAAGAATACTAGACTGATGGAGACTTAATATTAATTAATATGCTTTACAAGTAATCCTTAAATCATAAGGTTGACAGCAATTGCATTTACTAAGCTGAAGTTAACGACTGACAGTTTGTTAGTAAAATAAATGAATGATAATAAGGGTTACAACTGATATTATTTGACTAACTGTCCACATAAGCATAACACCTAAATGTTTATCGAAAAACTGCTTTGTAAGAAAAATATTGATAAGGTCGTCATGTATAGTTGTAGTAAGAGATATTCGTCGTTTATCAAGATCTATTCAATTACACATATAATATTATGTAGTGTTAAGCTGAATTAAACAAGAATAATATTAGTAAAGATGAATATATTGGATAGTTTAAAACTTACTACAACCATAGTTATAAGGAAATTGGGGCGTAGCTGATTATCTGTGTATCCTCCAGACGAACCAACAGAATCCCTATAAATTCCTTTATTATATAATAAGTTAGGGTCTTTTGTGCTTTCCGGAATCCAAAAGTGCGATTCGAAGGAATTTTTCAACATATTTGACCATTCTTTCCATGAAAGTTCCTTACCAGTTGCCAGTTGAACACCTGCATGAGGATAATAGCCAGCGTAATTCGGACCTTGATTGTGGGATTCTGCTAACCACGATACAACTGCATACGCCAAGCCAACTAACTCGACTGCTGAACCATCACGAGGAGTAGCAGGTATACCCTGGTTACCAGCTTTTGATGAACTGCCCATTTTATCCATCCACGTACCACAGTTAAAAGCGTTGCCACCACGAGGAAATCCTGTATTCAAATCAATGTTGGCCTGAACCTATTATGAAATGAAAAAAACGAATGTATCGAGATTCTTACCTTTTCAGAGAATATACTTTATGTTGCTTTATTTCATAGAATACATTTAATCAATAAACATTGTCGTATTCAGGATACGTAAACCGTTCAGTGTTTCGTACAATACTGAGTGGATTTATATTTAAGTGTGAGTAAAGAGTATAAAAATTCAATTCCTAATATAGCCTATTCATAAATTGATTCATGCATGATTAAATCCTTGCCTTTAATAACATATAAAACAAAAGTGACATTTGGATGCTACATAAGCTACAATCGACAACTAACCTTAAATCCTTCCGGTTTCATATGTTCATCTAAAGTTGGCCCGGCATTCCTTTCGATAAACTCAATACCAATAATATGTCGTTGCAAAGCTTCTTGCATTGTTTTATGCAAGGGTTGTATACGTTGACTAGATAATGAATTAGTCAAATAATCATCCGGCCAACCAACTGTATCATCATCTGGAAACCATCTATAAACTGGACAATTTAAAATACTAGAGGAATCATCTCCTTCCAGACGGCATTCTTTAGTACTTGAAACAAATTGTTCGTAAATAACGATAGAATATAACCAGTACCAAACGGCGTCACGACAATTGTATCTTGGTTTAACAGTGTAACCATCTCCTATAAGATTTGGTATTAGTCCATGTCTTAATAAACTAGCATAACTGAGAATAATGTTGGCAGCATCCTGTTTAATGAAGAGAAAAGAAAGTGATGTGAACACAGAAACAAAGAAGCCATGAAAAATAACGAAAGCTATTTTTGGAAACATTCTACCTAATTCAAATTTTGTAAAGTACTAACATTTAGTTTGGTCCCTTAGTTATCCCATACAACATAATCTTTCGTTTGACGCATAATTCACTGTCATTCCCAGTTCTATCACAAAATTACTGTAATTTAAAGGTAACCTTTGGTACTCAATTTTTATACCCTAATGCCCAGTTTGTACATAATTGTATTTTTCTATTTGTTTGTACGTTGTGGTCATGTTAGTCGTCTATTTACTTGTGTATCTTTTTAAACCAATCTGAATCGGGATTGAGACTAAATCGAGTGGTGTTCCAGTTGACTCGTTTTTTTTCACCGTACTTGTCAATTAATTAGGTGATAGAATGGTTTCCGTCTTTCTATCGAAGACAGTTAGTCTCGATTCGGACTCACGCATTTCTAGCCTCAAGGTTAACCAGTTAGCTTATCGTTCAAGGACTTAATCTGGATCGATACAAGTTATCTTCTGTGTATTATTGAATAGACAGATCAAGGACGTAACAGAAAGTGTACACCAAGACTTTTTCAATGAATAAACCGAAATAAGTCATAATATATGATAGTTCGATCTCAATAGGGTTACAATTAAATTGAAGTTAAACTCGAAAAGAACAAGTTAAATAAATTTAAATGATGATAAATTTGGTTGCTAATCATTTGAAGAATATTCTGAACAGTTGAGTGAGGTTCTCATACAAAGCTGGGAGACTATTATTTGTTTCATTCTTGCATGTTTGTTGTTATTATGATTATTACAACTTTAATCTTAATTTGAAATAACTGAGTCAACATACATCCCTTTATTGGTGAGATAAATTTTTGTCACACACTAATGATATTGATTGGTGTAGTATTGAAAACCAGTAAGCATTGGACAGGGACTTTAGCCTAACTTCAGTAGTGAATATCATCCATGACTACATCCAATATCAAACACAGTGTCACACAAGGCACAACTCTTTGGGTAGCCGCTTACTCATAAAAAACACTTTACTATTAAGAATTAACCGTCAGTTAGCATCACTGTCTCTTTTACACTCAATCAGGCACTATACAGCTCTTTCGTTCTAGTATAGGACTCCTCGACAGTTCGTGATGTGAAACTTCATATTTAACAACCTCCACAGACCCTGTATACTTATGATAATCATGAGGTCACGTGGACTAAATTCAAGAGATGGTTCCCAGGGTCATATTGAGAGGCAATGACCAGTGCAGTTCAACAACATCGGGAGTGGAACAGCCACTAACCAACAGCATTAATATGATCGTTGTGCAATATCGTGAATTGATTGAAGTTAGATTAAAAAAAGTGGGAATAAAAGCGGATATTTTCCTTTTGCTTTCCACTGAAAGCTTCAAGAGATCACTTGACATTTGAAACGATTAGTATAACACTCGTCATTAATCAAAAATTCTCCACCATCATTAGAAATAATGATCATTGTAAACAATCTCCCGTAATAATATTTCTACACTAGAAGGGGAAAAAACATTTACATCAAAAGACTTAAATGGGTTTGTCTGTGGTAAAGAGAAACTTCGTGTCACTCTTGTCACGTTTGCAAGCGAAATTTGTTAGACTGAAAATATGATCTGATATCAAAGGTTTAACGTGACTCAGTATTTTTTATAATTATCCACAATTAGATCATAAATATGTGTAACGAAATCAAGTGACAAGGAATGGCTTAGTGGACATACAATGTACGATTCATATTGCGTTCTGGAATGCACGAAGAATAAAAATAAAACGACTACTTCCACTTACCAATAACATGCCTAAATCTGAATTGAGAATATTAAATTGCTTATCATGAAGTGGAAATAGTAAAATTACCATTTCAAACTGTTTATTAAAAGTTAACGATCATGAATGTAGTTATGAGACAAAAGGAATGTAACTACTTGTTATTCATTTCATATTATGTTGGTGTTTCTCCTTTATTTCCAATTACCACTTAATATTTCTTAGACTTCTACTTAATTAAGCCTTATCAATTTTCATATAAAATGTTTTAACAAGTATATATACGACCAGATTGTTCGAAATGTACACCGCAAATACATCATATTTTCCAGATCAACTTCATCATCTCATTACATTACATGATCGACAGTTATAAAAGAGATTGGATTATTTGACCAAGCACAACCGTAAGTGTATACACTTTAACGGATAACAGTTAAATCTAACGAGGAGATTTCTGTGGCCAGAACAACATATTATCAGTCTACAATGTTTTAGTGACAATAGAGCCTACTAATCCTTACTGAAAAAAACAGTGTGATTTGCAAAGTTGTGGACTTATAACAACTACATGGAATATAATACCTATTGTAGTTTAAGTTAAGCTTTTCATTTCACTACTGTTTATTTAATTGAACCAAATCTTCATCTAGGATAGTGACTACTGCATATGCTGAACATCTTCAAACACCGCCTACGTTGTGCAGTGATGTTGACTGGCGTAAATGTAGGTTGCAAGAACGCTTATTGTCAGTCTATGAAGCTATTGACTGTTAATTTGAGATATATTGGTTGTTGTAGATTATATAGTAAAGGTGAGATGGCTCAAAACTGATCATAATGTCGTAGATGGATTGTCATTTTTGTCTTCTCCTAAATATTGGGTATAAAAGTCATTTAATGCTTTTGATTCCCTTATCTCATTCCTTCTTGTCGAATCATATTCTTGACATTTAGTCTTTCCTACTATCATTGATACTACTAATATTTTAAATTTCCTGCTATTAGTTCGATTTATTTCACCTCGCTTTGTTGATACAGTGTAGCGACTTGTGAGTATGAAGTTTATTCTAGGTCGTACGTCGACTATGATTAGCAGACTGAATATAAAGTATTCATTAATTTACAAGGTCATTAATACTGCTTTGAATATGCAATTCTGTACAACGTAGAAACACGTACGATATTGGGTTGATCGATGTACATAAGAACGAGAAGAATCTGACTGAGCAACCTAAGTAGAGTCCAATTTACTTGGGTGTTGACAATCTGAGACGGTACCGGAGCAAAAGTGTCCAGTAGAAATCCTGATGGAAGGAAGACTGAAAACGATCCACAGCCTGATGCATCCGAGTAATGCATTAACACCAGTACAGACAAAGTATGAAAAACAATCCACGTACGAAGTGAGATGTCTTGTGTTTGCCCGTGACTAAAGAGAAACCCATGGTCCATGGACAGAAGCGCGAGTGAGCAAAAGAGTAGGCCGTGTCGTGTACGAAGTAAAGGTAGGAGGCGAATGATGGTCACACCATCGGAATCAGATTCGAAAACGGCTAACCCCAGATCGTCCATCAACAGGAGTAAATCTCCCCCTTGACATCCTGCTTGATACCTTCAACTTACCGTCAGCCCCACCGAGAGGAAAAACTCAACACCAAGCCAATCTCTGTTCCAGAACGTGGACTCTTCGACAGCGGCGAACAGAAGTCAAGATGCAATTCGACCCCAGGGAAGTAAGCTATTAAAAGGGGAGGTGGGTTGGGGACGTTAAGTCCCAAGAGCTCACTTGGTAAAGGTCCTAATTTTGTAATTTTATTCTGAAAATTTGAATTTTATGTGTTCGCACCAAGGGACGCTTAATTGACCTACAGTTTACATTTCCTACTCGGAAATCCTTGATTGTCATTGGTTGACGGATTTTTTTGTACGCTATTTTGTGGCTCTCCGGGCGTTTCTATCATTGTATAAATAAGCTTCATTTGTGTGTTTAGTGACCTCGTATTTCTGGGTGCTTGTAGATTACATTCTCTACGCCTCATCAAGACTTCTTGATCTAGTTAGCAGAGCCTTAGACAACGGATTAGAATAGCCTATCGTGTCACTGTGTCTTCGACCTTTGTTCCGTTTACCGAGTAAGGTGAACTCGTAATAGCATCAAGCATATCACAATCCAAGTAAAAAATAAAAACATCTGAACCATATCATCAAAAGATTTCAACTGAGAATATATAGTTTCTTTAAAACCCAAGTCAGAAAGCACATAGTTCTTAGAATAACACTGGGTGCCCTCTATAGACTGTTATGAGCTTTTATAAATCATTTCGTTCATATTAGCAGAGTCACTTATGTAAAATGGAATACCGTTAACATATATTCAGTATTACGCATTTGGTAAATTCGTAACATTTTTCAATCCTATAGAAGGCGAGAATCACCAAAAGAAAGACATCAAACTAGACAAGATAAATTTAAGTAGATAAGTAACAAATGTGTATAATAAAGAAAAATTGTTGTATGTATAAGTTAGGAGTGGGTTTATTTATACTTCTCTATTTGATTTTGAGTAACACCAAAACTATCTCTGAAGATCAGTTCATGTTGTATTGTGGACCTCAATTAGGTAGCGTTCTGAGAACAAACTTACAGTTAGTGGCATCATCGTCTGGTGTTAGGCCTTATTAAAGTAACCAAGTAATTTAATCAACAGAAAATTGGTAGCAGCTATACAAGCTTAACAGATGAACCAGCCACATATATCTGCCGAAGATCGAAATCACGTCAACTGTTTTTAATTCGTCACCTACAACTTTGTATTAAATTAAAACTATCATGTGCGATCAATATTTTTAACGAAAAATATAGATAACGTGTAAGCGAACAATGTCTTCTAGAATTTAGGCTAAAAGTTAATTGCACACGTAAAAATATATATTCCTTTGGTGGTCTTGAAATGTAGGATTGTGATTACCGAAACACAACAAGAAAGAGATACTCTGCATTTTAATCATAATTATTCAATAATTTCAATTTCAAAAATATTGATGATTTTAACTTCGTATGAGAGACCAACTATTACATTTTCGGCTTACTTGGTAACGCCCTGTTAGAAGAAGGCAACCTCGGACAGAAATGAATGTGTCTCTTCCCCAAGAACGCCACATTCCTTCCGCAAAATGTGGCAAACCTGCAGCTAAACTACAAAACATTGCTTCGATTTCTGGATTTTGAGAATCTTTATTAAATTGGATGACACGTCCAGGCAGACAACTATTTCCAATAAAACCGTAAAACTGAGTAGTTGCTACTGCTAATTTTTTCACAAGTGATGAACTACTTCTTATCCAAGGTGAAAATCGTAATGTAGTCTAAAAAAATTAAAATGAAGAAAAAGTTGAAGTTATTTGAGTATTTGGTAAACAAAGTGACTAAATGCATCAACTTAGTTGACATTTCTGTTTTCTTTTTTCATCAGTATAAAATAGAAGAGACCATAGTTTGTAAATGTTTGTATTATTCAATAGAAAATTTAGGAAAACAAAATTGGATGATAAACGGGATAAAAGCTATGCATTTATTATGGTATGTGATATTGATTAAGCGGAAAACAACAATCAGAATTTCGATTTCATGAAAAGATACATATTTTAGATTGTAGAATCCGATTTAGGTGTATTTTAACTCAAAACGATAAAATAAGATAAAGGAAAATATTAAACAATCGACCTGACAAAGGCAAGTCATTTTTATCTTCAACTTAAAGTAGTTTGAAACAATTTATTTAAGGTAATTAGTTGGAATGAATGGCTAAAATTAAGGTGAATATGATCTTCATGTCGGTAAGAGTACAACACAGTGACGAACTTAGGCGATTCTTGAAACGATTTCGACAAATTTTAGAGCGTTGTAAACAAATAAATCAATAGTTACTGTAGATGAGTGGTTTATGGGGGTAAAATATATAAATTTTACCCAATTCATGGAATCTTCAACAGGGTTACCAACTTTAAATCGGAAAACCAATGACATATTAATTCTTCTATATGGCTATAGAATATCCATTCTTCCAAGTCCTTATGAGGAGACAAAGGGTCCCAACATTGTTCCTGGTTAATATTTAGGCTTGGAATTGATTTGTAAGTTATACATAATCTATATAAAAAGACTTAAGCATTTGATAAGCTTAACATTTCTACTATATGATGATAAAACATAATTTTAAACACTCTGAGCATCAGATCAAGATATTTCTGATGCTCGATTTACATGGTATATAATAAGTAATCCCTTTTTTGAATTCCTCACAAATATTTAAAGTTTCGACGATTTTGATTGACCCTTCACAATACAAAACTTTCACCGTTTATATCCAACTTCATTAATGAGGTGAATGGGAGGATATTTTGATTGGTTGTTTTGTGGTCATTTTTAACTTCGTATAACTCAGTATCTATCATATAGATAATAAAGAATATGTCAGTTGAATATCATATACACAGTCATTTTGACAGTTTAGGTCAGTCAGACATATCAGATCAAGGCCAAATAAATGAAAGATGCAGACGGGTGAACGTCATTGATCAAGATTTAATTTAATTTTTCGAGGAAAACAAATACTCACTATAAGTTTAAAATTTGGTTTAGTTTTCTTAGGGGAACACATCTATATTAATGAATGAGGTTGTGCATATAAATCCATTTGGGTTAGTCAATAAAAACTTCTTACTCTTTCTTAGTTTTCTCGCTCAAGTATCCGGTCGGAGTTGCACATAGGAAATATGCACATCAGTATCAGAGTCGGATGACCGCCCGACATAACGTTTACCCGGCAGCCGAGTTTTCCCTTAAAAAAATACATTTGGTTGAAATTTGAGAATCGATTCCGGTCAAATGAGTCAATGTAGTAATTTTACTAGTCAGTCCGTTGTATTGTTGTTTTAAAAGATTAATTCATTTAAAACAAGGCGTTGAGAAGGCATTCAATTATAGAGGGAATAGACAAGTTAAAAAAAAGTATGAGACTTCAATGTTGAACAAGGAAGTAATTCCCTAAGGAAATCTTAACTCTTCAAAATCCGAGGACAAATAGTAATCCAGAAATACCATAATTTATCTATCCCAAAACAAAAGATAGTGTATATGTTGAACACTATTCGCTAATAAGTAATCGGACAATAATAATACGGATCAAATTGTAATTTCTGGTTAAATTATGGTGGTTTAACCACTCAATGACCACTAATTTTTGAGTTATATTCAACCATGATTAAACTATTCGATCATTTCACTTTAACAAAGTAAACTCGAAACACACAATTTAGCCTTACATAATTTGAAAGTAACGATCTCATAAATCGACGATAATATAACAATCGAAATGCGATGACCAAAAAAGAAAGAAATAAACAATAAGAAACTGAAAGAAAAGAACTAACCTCGAGTTTAATAAATTCTGTTAATGTAACAGTCAATGCTTCAAAGTATGCAGGGACTAAATATCTCGGGATATTTGACAGAGGTTTATACATAATTTTTAAAATATCACTCATTTGAATAATTGCTTCAGTGATAAGTTTATTAGAATTACTTGGTAATTTTGCCAAACGTTCAGTTAAATAATGGGCTAACCAATTACCTTGTCGAAGATGTGAACAAATTGGATGACCCAAATCATTTCGATCACGAATTCCTTGCAATACGTTTGAAATACTCTTTTTCAAGAAAGCAAAAAAATAAGTGACGAAAACAAAAAATGTAGCATTACATTTGGATGACATGCAGAATGTATATTTACATTTTGGCAACAAAACACTTTAAAAGAAAACTGTATGCGAAAAATTTCAGCGATTGAAATCAAAAATAACTCCAACGTTTAGCTCGACAGACCGATGCAATCTTCTTCTGAGAAATAGTAAAAAAAAGTCAAATTATCGAACATAAATAGTCTTCAGAAAACAACCATGTACCAAAAGATTATCCAATTATGTTAAAATCATGAATATGGAATTTTTACTGTGAATATGTCATTTGGCGTGAAATGTGCATGGAGGTCTGATATGAAAAATCCTTAGGTAATGGTAAGGATAAATTAGTCAGTCTGATAAATAGTTACATATTAAACTTGTCCGAGCATCCACGGAATGAGAATAAATCAATACACTAATTTTATAGATTACATCATGGACTGTCCTTAAGAAAACATTTGAAAACCCACTAATGGGGCTAGAAGGTGGATGTGCAGTATCACAATCGCTGGGAGTAAAATATATAAACTATTTGAAGCCGATTGCGTGATCTAAACACTGTCTGCGAACCCAAGGTTCATGGGTTTAATCTTCGGTGGAGCTGTCAATACACACTACCGAGGAGTCCCATAGTATGACGAAACAGCCGTCCAATACTTCCTGGTTTTCAAAATTTATATTAATTAGGGTCAGTTGGTGATGCAAAATATAGAATTCAACTAATTCCACAATCTTATCCAAAGAATAAATGTTTTTGTATTATTGTGTTAAGCAAAACAGTTATTCAAGGTATAAGCAAACATGACAACTGACTGAAACAAATGCATCTAGTTCGCTTTTATTCACAAAACATTAGGTGAATAAGGAGTACTGGGTTATATATTATCAATTAATTATTGCTATGGTGCAGCCACTTGTAGTTTATCTCATTCATTGAGATTGATTTTTCCACATACCCACAACTTCAGCTGTCCCTCAGTAGCCATAAAAACAAAAGCATTTTTGAACGATTTTTGTTGTGTCGATTATAGTTCATGTTCACACTGAGTTGAACTTTTTGAGTTTCCAACCCTGTCAATGCAACCAAGTCAACTGACAATGATAGTCTAGTCTAGATAATCACTTGTTGTAAGCTGCAACTCCTTTGTTACCCAGATAAAAAAAGTTAGAGTATCTTCGTTTTGGAAATTAATCCCTTTCTGATTAGCTGGGTATGTGATTACTAGTCAAAATATAATTTAATAACTAAGTGATGTGTCTGAAACATAAGAAGCATTAACCTTAAAGTTTTTTACTGACTAATATTATTTCTATAAGCACAAACAAACTGTATAAAAATGGAAAAAGTCCTTTTAGATAATTATCTACTTAAAAAACCGATGATTATTATAGTCGCTTGGGTTTGCAGAGTTTATCATCATCAAGTGTCTATGACCTAAACTATAAAAACGTGATAAAACTGCATGTGCCATGGAACTACTCCATCTCTCATATAATCTGATTGATCAATGAATTTAATTGTACTATATCTACTTCATTTAATCATTTATTTTATATGGCTAGTTTTTCCACATATTGATACCGATGAGTCTAATCGAAAATGTATAATGTATAATTATTAAGTCGCGTTTTGCACTTGGAAATTTACTGTCTAGTTTCGAACTCTTGTCTCAGTTGTTTAGCTTTATTTATATTTTACGGCTGTTGAACTGAACCAGATGAAATTTATTATGTAAGCAACTTGACTGCATATGACTTTGTAACTTAATTGTTTGCATTAGTTTTTTTGTTTACATGTATACTGTGTATTATTGATCGGTAGTGTGTATTTCAATTTGTGTTCAGCATTTTACGCTGCTTATTTGAGCATTGACATAATGTAAAATATATTGAACTTTACTAATAAATTGTTGCTGTTGTCTACTACCAAGTGGTCCAGTGTAAAGGTAAGTACGCTTTTTTTCCCGATCAATGTGAAACTTTCGCCTCAGAAACGACTGTAAGCATCTGTAACTTTAGGTCAAACATTTGAATGGTACACTAATAATCAATTTTCAATTATCTTATCATGATCATCAGTTTATTTGAAAAATTTTAAAGCAGAAAGCGACTCCATAAAAGTAAAATAAGATGTGTTTAAAAAGGTCACGATAAGATACTGTATCAATCTGCTTAGGAAAATGAGGTTCTGATTACTGAAAATGAAAAATCAATACAGTACACATCATGGTGTAAGTCGGCTTCAGAAAGGTATTTCAAAAGAGGTAAAACATCTTTTTAAAAAATATAAGCGCGCTGACCGCGTGAAATGTCTCCCTTAAATATCGATTGGAGTATAAATTTTGAAAGTTCTTCGCTAAGGTTCAACTGACTGACAGCCATATGATTATTAGGTGTTTATATTCGAGTCCTAATCAATCTGCGACCTACTTGTATAATTCCTACCATTATTATTCTTGCCGCAATAATGTTTATATCTGAATTTAATAAAGGTAGAAAGTAGTCTGGTGAATAAAAACGGGATAGATGAAGGCATTATGCATATATCATATCACTCTGCTTATTTGAAACTTAAATAACAGCAGTAATAACAGGAATAATAATAGCAAACATGTTTGACCGCTGTATTATTCTACTACTATTATATAAGCCTGGTACACATCATGGAACAAAGGCCACGGACCATGAATTTTCGAATAACTCCATTATGGGCTTTCCTTTTCAGTTGATCTCAGGTGATATTCATGTGCAGGTCCGATTTCTGGAGCTATGTGTTTTTTGGTCTGAATCTTTTCCTTGTGCACTGAAGATTCCAAGTTAAGGCTCTCTCTGTAATACATAGTATGTTTTGTCTATCGCCAGTGTCTTTTCTTAATTTCCTCTTCAATTGGTAGCTGGCTTGTTCCCTACCTGAGGAGGTTATAGTTTATAATGTTTGGCCAATGGATGTGGTGTATTTTGTGTAGAAAGCTGTTTAAAAATGAATGTATTGTTATTGGTGTGTATGAGACAGCTGAGCTAAGTGATCTCCAAGTGGAAGCGACGCAGCTGAGTTAAAGCTATCCACCGTACTCCGTGCTTCTCGTAAAGTGTGGAGGTCTTCATAATCAAGCCGTCAGCTAGCAGAAAGAGAAAATGTGACAGTAGGCAGCCTTGTCTGACACCAGTCTTCACTTGGAATGCATCAGTCTGTGAGTTGGCCTCCATGAACAACTTTGCAATGTAGTATGGCGTAGGAATTCTGTTTGGTGATGATGACATTCTTCCTAGGTACTCCATAGTATCGAGGACGGTTCTATAGGGTCTTCATATGCATGCTGTCAAATGCATCCTCGTAGTCAGGGAAGTTGTTGTATAGTGACCAGTTCCATTCAACTGACTGTTCAACAATGATGCGTAGTGTCGCGGTTTGGTCTGTACACAACCGAACCTTATAGAATACAGCTTCTTCATTTAGAAGTTGGGTGTCTACTGAATTTTTCATTCGGTTTAAAAATACTCTGTTGATAACGTTGCGTAGTTGTGCGGCTCCCAACCACAGCTATCTTCTTGTCTCCTTCCCAGGATCTTGGACAGGTTGTTCACGGAGATCCATCGTCTATGCTGGTGTTTCTGGAGGCACAGCAGTCCTGACATTTCGAAGTTATTGCTTCGTTAATCCCAGTCTCATTGCTCTCCACAGTAGATTCCTCTGCTTTTAGTAGATTAGGTAAGGCTTGTAACTTGTTGCCAAGACATATCTTAAACTGAATGAGCATGTTAATATCTTGAAGGAAGGCTGTATTAGATTTTCGTGATGCTAATTTTCCCATTGTCGAACTCTTCTTAAGCTTGGTCATCGCCAGGTGGTGATCTGAAGCTGCATCTCCTCCCCTCTTTGTCATTATATTTTTCATGGATTATCTGAATATTTCACTTTTACAATTGTGATCAGTCTGGTTTTTCGCAGTGTGGTTCGGTGAAACTCATGTAGCTTAGTGTATGAGTTTATGCGAGAAAATGCTGTATTCTATGACTTTTTAAAACCACAAATATTTGCCAGCTCCTCACTATTCTCATTTCTTGATCCTAGTTTATGTCACCCCATAATGTAGTCATACTCGATACTGTCCATCCCACCTTGACGTTCAGGCCGTCCATCCGGATATTCAGATCTTTTTCTGACTGTTTATTTATGTCAAACTGCAGCCTCTTATAAAAGGTGATCTTTATCATATTTTCTACTATCATTGATAAGTCTGTATCACTGGATGACATTCATTGTCATCCTTTCCTTCTTTGCTTTGAAGGATGCTCTGATGATTCGTAAGGCATGCGTTTCTCATCCTATAGGTGCTTTTCTTGATCTTCGGACAGCATTGATGTAACTGTTTGTGTGTGGGGGGGGGTATTCTTCATGACCGGAATAAAATAACAGGTTGTCTAGAGGAGCATCGGCTTTGTGGTTTTCGAAGACCCCAGGTTTTTTCCATGATGCATCAAAACTCTTCCATATGACGACTTCTCAACTCTCATACGTGAGCGTAATAGGTTCTCTCTGAGTACAGTTTTCGCAGCAGGGTTGTGCTTTAAGAAGTAAGGTTACTATTTCTACGCTCAACCGTCTTCCTTTACCCGAGATTAGAACCGCACTAACCTTACAGAGTCTTCACATGGAATTGCTGTATTATCCACTTCCAGATTAAATAAGAAATATAGAATAAAGCCACGTAACTTGTAAAAGATTACTTTATAGGCGTGATTCTTTCAAGTTACTTATTGTCAGGTTATTTCTAAAAATCGTTAGAACATCTGGTATCCCAACCGGTTATTTCATCATCTAATGTAGATTGAAGATAAAGTAGAATCTGAATGAATTAATAAGAAAAATGGAATAAAAAAGATAAGAGATATAAAGTATTAAAATCCATATAATTCAATCTGTAAATTTGAAATTATTTAAGTTTAAAACATTAATAATCCATCGTGTTATGCTTGTTTCAAAAAGAAGCGAGTAATATGAGTAATATTTCAAAATCCAATCGTAAAAAAAGGCAAGTCATTACGTCATACCTCCCACCGCTTCCTTTTCCTTCTCTACTGCTCCCGCTACCCATCAATGCACATAATCATTATGTAGGCCTCTTATCAGTCTATGTTTAAGCTGCCACCCCTACTCATCGTGTTGGGAGTCAGACGAGATGAGCTTCGGCGCATCCATCAGTTCAGTAGACAATGCTGAAATTCATTGGTGTATCTCAACATTTTGGTTTACGGTACTGGTAGCAATTACTGCTATTTTCAAAGCTATTTGAACGTCATCCTAAGCTACCTTGGGGTGGATATCACTTTCATGGTTGACTAACTGCTTTTCTAGTTGTGTCATATATTTAGTTCCATTTATTATCTTCAATAGAGTAAGAACAAAGCATTGAGCAGAATAACATGAATTCATTTTATTTCGTTAAATTCTCATCAGCTACTTACAACCTATAATATTTAAAATCAAAATTATTGTAAAGTTTACATACTTATAACAGAAAAAATGGATATCTATAATCATGGTGTAGTGAGAGTAGAAACAAATAATGACTGTTGTAAATAAATATAGTATGTGAGAGAAGATTCTGGATCATCAGACATAGTAAACAATAATTAACTAATTATATAATGAAGTAGTTGAACATAAATAACAATTATGAATAACATGAGTTGAGATCAATCAATTATAAAATAAATACTAAGGTTATGACTTCGAAATAAGTGGTGCAATTGAAATAAGAGATAAAATTACAAACATGATGTAATAAGATGAAGATAAAATCACCATGCTAAGGTCAGATTCGCAACCGTGTCCTTTTGGATAAATAAGTCCGGCTTTAGTCGTTCAATGGCTGTGGCTTAGACGGATTTGAGAACGACATTCGACCATCGATTGATGATGTTGAAAGACCTTAGTCTATCAACTTGATCCCCTGTGTCATAGAGATGTTTTGCAATAGCACTGGTGAAAGCCTCAAATCCCATTGACCTGAAACCTTTTAAGATATGTTCCTGGAATCGAACGTAGGCCCATTTTACTTTTCTACCAATGTAATTGCTTTGGCATGTACACGTAAATTTATATATTCAGTTGGCGAAAACTTGTAGGGGGTACCTACCGATATTTGACCGAAGTAAAGAACATAATGTTTTAAAAAAGATTATCAGCTTGGCTGCAAGATAAGTTCTCGTCGGTATTGTTTTTAATCTTCTGTTTATTGCCGCCTAACATTGTCAACTTTTAAATCAATTTTACTGTTATAAGTATGTAAACTTAACAATATAAATAAATATTATAGGCTGTAAGCACCTGATGAGAACCTAACGAAATTAAGTGAATTCATATTATTCTCCTCAATTCTTTGTTCTTTTCTAGTTGTTCAGAAAATATATTGTTAACTTTTTCACCATTAGGTCGAACTCTAAAGAGTTTTCTTGTTGTGGTTTTTCTGCGTCCAGTAGAACGCAAACATATAATTGCTTGCACTGAAAGATGACCTGAGTCTAAACATGTGCTGTAGAATGAGCGGTAGTCTTCTATCAAGCCTCCCAAACAATGGCTGATGGGAATGTAATTTGTTTTTATCCATCGTTGAGTCGATGGTGGGTGTCATCATGTCAAATGATGTCCCTCATTATGCCTAAAGTTGTTACTTGCCAGAAATATATGATTATATAAGCATAGTTGCACGACACTGTTGCAATTTTCTGATCTCTGAGCCGCTATGCCCTATGATCCACCCAAGTGTCTTCCGGTTTGGTTTAGCCTATCTAGTCAGGCATCAGGATCACCCGTCACTATTACTACACATGAGCGTGTAGCTTTTTAAAGGAATTTCGGAAGTTCCCTATCACATTCATGTTTTACGTAATCGGAACTGCAATTAGTGGAAGCGTAAGCAGGGAAAACGAAGAGTCAACGGCGATTTTTTTTTTATCTATCCAAGTTCTTAATGTCCCGTTTAGCCGGACAGCAGAACACAAGAGACTGTCTATGGGGTATCCAGTCTTGGAGAGCCTGTTCTACTTTTAGACTTCATGATATACCTACATTAGTTTATTTATTTATTTAAACACATAAATATTATTACAAGGAAGCACCAGATAAATATGCACCTCACAAATCACAAAACCTACATTAGTAAGGCAACGGGAAGCAGAAGTAGGATCTCTAGATACATAGAGGGTAAATCACGTCAGTTTTCTATATTGATGAGTGAGGTCAAATAAATGATCATGCTTTGATCCTGTGTGCGCATTTTGGAGATCCAACAAACATGGATAACGTGAGATTCTAGAGTTCTAGCTAAAACAATCTGTCGTCCCATCTGACACGAGGTTCAAACGTTGAAAGTTCTAACATGTGGTTTACGGGACCATGAATAAGATTTGGTGAACTTGAATCACTTGAAGTTGTGGCGCGTTGTAATCAAAATGTTTGAGAAGGGTTATTCGTGTGTTAGGAGAATTAATAAGAGGTGAGGTAGAGATATGAGCGCGGTTGTCTTTTTTTGAGTGCCGACATCGTGGGAGGACACTTTTTCTTGAGGGATCTGAAAGGAAGCTGGGTTAGTGGTAGTGTTAGTGACCTGGTAGTGTGACGGCAGAGCCTAGAGGGTAACTACTTGAGGGATGTGTTAGCTCCACACTTTAAAAGGCCGTAACCTCTGGAGATGGAAATTAGTGGGTTGAGATGTTGGCCTTTTCCATCCCTTCCGCATCTTTCCTTGTGAGAAGGCAGCATCGCCTAGATGCTAGTTGTTTGAGGAAGACACCTTACTGCTGTCATACCCCTCTACAGTCAGTGACTTGACTTCACTCTCGGACTTGAGGTTACTACTTTGACTTAATGTTTTCCAGCTGACCTCCCTAGTATGGTGGAACCTAAAGAAACATATGTTCTACACAGTACAGTTTGATTGAAGCATTATAATAAGGAAGTCTGACCAACAGCAACGGTTGGGCTAGTATTGACCGCACCACCTTTAAACCATAGATTAAACTTCTTCAGTTCATATTTTCAACTCCAGCCAACTCTCTATATCACTTGGTAATCCTTTCAGTGCTGTCAGTGAATAACAACACATCATAATCAATATAACTGAACAAAAATCTAGAATTCTCAGTTGAAATTCAATAATTCATTCCCAATTTTTTCAAGCAATTGATGACATTTGAAGGTCGTTTCTACTAAAAAGTGACATGAACTACTCACTGTAAATCAAGGGGTAATGAACAATATATAGAATAAATAGAAAATATTTATGCGATAATTAGATAGAGTGAGGATGATCAAGCAAAAAGTAAGTGTAATTTCAAAAAGAAGATATTTTCCATAGATGATCGTTGAAAACAAAAAGCCGTTGGATAAGAATCTTTACATCCGTTGATACAATCATAATGTATGCAAACAGTCATAAATATCATCATCACCTGTCACTCAAAGAGTATATATGACAAACTGAATATAGCCAAAAAACTACAATATTCCAAGTCATACAAAGCGTATATGAAACTGGGTTTTTTTTAATTATATATGGGTCAGAGTTTTGTTTGTCGAAATACAACAAAATATTAGGTCATTCTAAAAAGTAGATCTTATACGTTAATCGCTATTTTATAAAGATTAAATGATGGAAAATATGTGTGAAGTATTAAATTCTGTCTATAGAAAATATTCCACTGCCTTGAAACCGTTTCCTTATTTATCAATTAAATAATAGAAAACAATGAATAATTAATAAATACAATCACCACACAAAAAACCAAATAACTATATATTGAAAAAATTGTGAAAATCCGAACATAAATTCCTAAATCTAAGCATCACTCACACAATCTTGTAATTGAATGATTTTAACACTATAACAAGATGGCGGGAAACGGGCCCATAACTATTGAATCTTCTCAAATTGAAGAAGCCACATTTCACCCGCATGTACGTGCAATGTATTTATCATACCCTTGTAAAACCAACCAGTTACAGTTATAAATGGCTCAGTTTGGAATTGTAGCTTTTGCTGTTAACTTTACAAAGACTGATCTTGTTTTCCAAACCAGCATCACCAACTCACAACTACTCAGATACTTGGACATTATTATCATTAATGGCTTTATTCAATATTATATTTTGGTATAGTATAGAATTATCAGTACGAGGTAGTTCAACAAGTTTCTTTTACAAAAAAGGAAAAAAGTGAAAAAAGGTCTTGGATATGTAAAACTTTTCAACTAGAAACATGTTTAGGAATACAAATTATTGACTAGGTCAACTCTAACAACCTATTCGTCACAGAGTATATGTGCTAGATAAGGTATTGTGGAACTTTTATACATTTGCTTTGGTGCATGGATTCTAATGTATTGACATCTCGTCCTACAAGAAGATATACAAGGATAAAGATATAAATGAAGTGGATAATTAATATCTGACTAGATAAGATCTGCAAGAAGTTTTCAATATTGCAGATGTTTATCCACAACCATATTAATAATGACCTCAAAAGATTCACCACACACCCTGCAAACTGCCTTCAGCGCTCTCCGCAATACGACAAAGTCTTTTCTCAAAAGCTCGTGAAAGAATAATGGAGAACAGTAGAGAATAATAGGTAATATGCATGAATTTACGAATTGTAACAGTAAATGTCGAGTAATCCCAAAAGCATGCAGCCTTTTTATGTAGTAAGTCAGACGCAAAACTTTCTTCGATAACAGCAAACCATGAGAAGATCAGAGGAAAAGGTAACACCAGGATAATTGACTTTCAACATTGTGTTTATCAAAGAATCTCCAATAGTACAAGCATTATGGGATTCTAACACGATATTTAGGTGCTGTTCATGTCTCAGGCTAAAGTTAACAGATTGACGGGTTAAGTATGAGACCATTAACAACATACCACCACTCAATACGAGACAGAAACTTATTCATTTCTATGGGATGTAAAGAGGTAGGAATCGGCATACATACAGTGAAATCGTCCGTATATTTCACAAGTGTTTTCCATAGAAGATGGCAGATCATGAAGAAAAATAGAGAAAAGAACACAGGAGAGAAAAGCTCCTTGTGGCACGTCTTCATGAGACAGTAGGGAGGTCGAACATTTTCCTCCGAACACAATGTACTGTTCTCTTCCAAAGAGGCAGAAACATAGCTGGTTGGTTATTTAACTGTCAGTGTTGACGCTGATTAACTTGTTAAGTAAAAGTCGTCTTGGAATAGAATCAAAAGCAGAAGTGTAGTTCAGAAAAGCGCTTCGAACATACTTCTTACCCTTTTCCAATCTGAACACTATATTATGATGCAGCACAACAACTGCATCTAAGATGTTTCTTTTGCATTTGTAAGCAAACTGATACGGATCAATGTGCTCTTTGAGTGCAGGTTGAAATGGGAGTATCAATAATTTTTCCATCATTTTGAGGAAAGGTGAAGTAATTGCTATGGGTCCTAATTTTACATTCTTATCACCAGATACTTTCTTAGGTATAGGGATTACCTTTATTTTCCTCCACAGAACATGAATATAACAGTACTATCATCAGTAATGTTAGTGTAAAAAATGTAATCTGATTACAAATAATTATTATTGATGTTCAACATGTACTGTGTGTCATATTTACATTCAGTACCAAAGAGACTGAACAGTCTTAAGAAATGATAAAAATGTATAAATTATTTTTTCTAAGACTCACATAGTTTAAAAATTTTAATGATTTTAAACTTGATGTCTACAACATGTTTGCATAAGCTACATATCTTCTATTCATTAAAAAACCTTTTAATTCTGCAACTTTTTAATAATACATAATAACAATTCATTTATTGGATAAATATAGAGCTGCAAAATCTTTGTGGGTACGATGCTAGTCAGCTAAGAACTTCACTTATCTAATTTAGGTCAGATAATAAGAATGCTGGTGGATTCACAATAGAGCATTTTAGTGAATACATACCTAGTCAAAAATGGAACCTAGAGCCACTAATCATAGTATATAGTATTGAGGTGTGAAAAGTTTATGACATACTAACAGGATTTCTTGGTGTTCACCAACAAATATGCTGAATTGTTCAGAATAAAAATAGGGGAAAACGATTAACTAACGAATATGTTTTACCTTGTCCCACTACATAACTTTAAACAAGTCGAACAAGAAAGATGCATTTCAAACGACAGAAATGTTGTGCATAAAACTATGGTATCAAGCGATCTTAATTGAAGCGCCATTGAGGATAAAATTACTATTTATGAACTAACCTTAACAATAGTTTATGAGGACTGCCTGAAAATAACTATTAGCATAGTTAATCGTTCAATTAAAAAAGTTGTGAGGTATTCATGCGAAAATATAGTAAAAACAGGTAAATAATCTAACAGAGAGATTTTAAAATAAGTCTTGAAACAAATCTCTATACATCTCCTACAGTAATAATAATTGTATGCTTTCTAGTGACTAAGTACGAGAGTTAGCGCCCTAAACTCCAGCGAAAAGCTATGACTGGTGGAGGTCAACCATACGGAGTGCAAAATAGTTACTGATCAACAGCATTACAAGATAGTTGCGCAGAGACACGAATTGATTAAAGTTAGACATGTAAACCACTGGGTTCCACCACCGTGGTCTAAATTTCGAGCGCTCACCACGACAACTGAAGCAGTATGTAGAGATTGTAGAGCTTTTGAGCGAAACTGAAGGTCATGGTTCCAATCTTCAATGGGCTTGTCGATGTGCACTGCTGAGAAGCCACATACTGGGACGAAACGGTTGCCCAGTACTCCCTGATTTTCAATCATTGTCTGGCTAAGACAAGTTCATCATGTAAACTAGAAGAAACAAGATCATGAAATTTCGTGACTGGTGGAGTTAAATTATTTCGAGATTGATGTAGATATAAAAACGGCTATAAATAATGGCTGAGCAATATCGTTAAATGACAGAAGTTGAGAACGTAAACTTTTGGACCCGAAAATCTAGTGGTCAAAGGATAGCGCACTAACCTGACCTGATTTCAATTGCTCAAAATCAGTAGTATTATCATGATTATTACTTCTACTATCGGACTACTTAGTAAACTTAAATATTTAACGGACACAAGAATAAAACAATTACAAGCTTTGGAAACCTAAAGCTATGTGTTGTTGGTGATAATTACCAATATATAACTTTTGAGAAAATATAGCTATCTATTTTAATTTTATTGAAGTTGGATAGCAGCTAGAAGTGGAATCCAGGATGCACGTTTCGTCCTGCTTGAGACTGATTGGCTGGGTTCTATCTGTATTCCAGTGTTGATATCCACAATGAGACTCGAACCCAGGAAGTTTCACTTCAAAATGGGCGATCTACCAGCCTCTGTGCTACTGATTCAAAATAGTCACTAGATAATGTCACCAGAACGACCTGAATTTATGTGTTTACATCTACCTGCTGATATTAGGGACTGATGGTAATCAGCCACTTTTTAGATTATGCACATCCTGAAAAGACTGCTTCGAAACTGTCAATTGATTACAAGTATTTTAGTAATTTTGGATAGTGATTAACAGCAGAATCCATTTTGATATTAGAAGAACAATTGGATGACCATTTATTCATCATACATTCTTAAAATATGTCACTTTACCTTCGAATAATTTAAATGTCATTCAGAGACTAATTAAATCCAAAGAAGATTTCTCTATTTGTTTCACAGTTTAAATGAATTAAATAGTTTTTTCCAATTTAGATCAAGAATATGTACAAAACTTTGAAAATGAAGTTCGTTTGCCAAGTATGGTTTTATGAATTCTGGCTCAGAACGTACTTCTCATAGTTTACATCACGAGCTGATCTTAGTTAGACAGCCACTAAAAACAGAAAACACTGAACAAATATATCGTCTTAGAATGAGACTCCTTAGCAGTATAGATAGACAAAACTAAACTATGGAGAACACCCAACCTTTAGACCACTGGGCCGGGATCCAGTAGCTTACGTAACTACCTTTAAACATGCTATTTGTTTGAGGGCTAGTGATAACTACAAAACAGTGAGGACAGAAGTAAGTAGATAGGAGTTTGAACCTAAGACCTATTGGGTGAAAGCTGAAAAAGTGCTAAATCACATAAAAGTTTAACAAAAACATAGAAGTACTCACTTGAAACCCACAATAAACCAACCAACCCCAATCAGGAATTTGATACGAATTAAAGTTACATCCATCTGCTAATTCTTCAGAAGAACATCTGAAGAGTAATTTGTTTAGCTCCAATAAATTCATATTGCCTAGAAGAACTCTGATCGAATTCGGCTTTAGTAAAGAATTATTTCCTGATGGTAAACTTAAAGGAATATAGGCATTTTCACCTTTACCCATAGCTTGACTTGTTCGAGGTTCATATAAACGACAATCAAACTGTAAATGAAAGAATCAATATTAATTAGATTTACGATTGCAATAAACTATGACTGGATGTAGATGAACAAGAGATAATGATTGCCAAAAATGTGTTACTTAACAATTTGATTACTCCATGTAGACGTAAACAAATAGGTTCAACAATTTACAGAAGAGAATATGCTATGAAGACAGTAGATTAGCTGAAGAGGGTCGATTAAAAGGGATATTGAAAATATTGTTTAGAAGTTGATTTTATTAACTAACCACCGGTGGTATGAAATAAAGATATTATAAAATATCAAACGACACTACTCAATTGTTCTAAATGGAAATGAAGAACATTTTAATTTGTAATTTAGTGTCTAAAAGTCATATGTGAAAAAAGAGTAACAGCTTCATTTCGAACCTGTATGGCCATTGTTAAGTAAAAATAAAATATTTGCATAACGTGAAATGATTGGTTTTGTGTCGACAAGCATCTTGGATGAAATTAGAAAATAATCTCGAAAAGAAAAACCAGTTGTCAATTTTATCCACTAAAGTGACAAAATCTACCACGAAATTACATTCCATATCGTATGAAATGTAATCTGTACAAATAATTGTTGGTTATGATGTAACGCTACGTCGCATCAAAACTCCAGTGAAATATTTTGTAATTTTAATACAAATTTTTTAACTGAATAAATATGAGGATTCGCTACTTAGTTTGACAAGTAATTCTGGAACATTATTAGTCCTGAATCTCCTTCAAATTTATCAACTTTGTTCAAGGTCACAAAAGTAAAATATGCAAGAATTTCCACGTAACTTTGTCAAAGACTCTGCCAAAGGAACACTTATCCTGTGGTTTTCCGGAAAACCCAGAAAAATTTCTCTATAATCTATCAATGGTGAAGTTAAATAGGATAGAATTAGATTTGTCGCTTGGATTTAAATTTCATATCCCCAAAATACATGCCGACAGAATCGACACAGAAACTCAATTTGAGAATTTATTTGATCAAATTAAAAAGTTGCACCCAGTTAGTGAAGAGAGGGCTGGTTTAAATATAAACTAGTTAATATCGCAAACCAATATCTCGTTTTACTCACACCACAGTTTAAACTTTTATCCAAAGACCACCTGACAGCATTACGAAATATTAAGCGAAATGATGATATTACGGTCAGATAAGGGTTCAGGTGTTGTTCTAATGGACAAAACAGATTATATCTCTAAGATGGAGTCCAATTTAAGTGAGCACATGAGATTCAAATTAGAGTAAAATTTCTTATGACTTTACTAACTGTATCTGAATCTTCGCTACATTATGATATATACATTCACCTTTAATCACCCTCGTATGTATATGTATGTCAATATCTGCAATAACGTTGATTTTCGAATATTTTAGGTTATAAGAAGCTGATGAGAACCTAACGAAATAAAATGAATTCATATTATTCTGCACCAATCTTCGTTCTTGCTCTCTTTAAGATTACAAATTAGTCATCAACTTTATTGGAAACCTATTGATTGCTTCTATATATCTTACATCCAAACGACATGCAATATGAAATAAAACCATTTAGTTTAATGACCACATTGTTACATAATCGGTAGAATACAAAAAAGACTAAGAATTAGGCCAATACTACATAGTGTCTGATCTAATGTACCCGTTTGTGAAAGAAATATCGCAGTTCAGAAGATGGAGACTGTTACATAAACAAAACAAGACTTAGTTATGTGCATGAAATGAATTAGGCTTGTATTGGTCTTTTCCTAACGTCTCTGTATGTTTATAAGCTAGAATTTCTTTTTTTCTGATAGATTGTATGACAAAGTTTTGTAGATTAAAAAAATCAAAAAAATTAGTAGTTGCCGTGCATAGATGGATTGAGCCAGGTCGATAGTTACAGACTGATTGGTTAGGGTCCAAATGACCAACAAAAGCAATGATGGAAGACATTGAATGATACAACTTGGAACTGGTCACGATGGGGAGGATATATTCACTCTTTATCTTGAAGTACCTGTAATTTTTATTTTGCGAATTCATTATTTCTTCTCAAAACATATTCTTTATGCTGAATGTTTTTACCACCAGAAATAGTGTTACTACTTCTAATCTCTCGTTTATTTTGATAATTCCATCTTACGGTGCTGATGTGAAGTGGCAACTTGAGCTGGTGAACATATGCCCCAGATTCTATGTTGTATCAATCTCATTGACTGAAACCCTACTTCTAAAATAACTTAGGAACTAGATCTATGGATCATGAGCGCATTACAATCTAGTTGAAATCCAGTGTTATCAGAATGATCTAAAAACAAGACTACAGTGTAATTTCCCTCCTTGAAGCTTGAATGATTGTGATATTATTGTTTTTATATTTTGATGAATTAGTCAAATTTTAGTAGTTGAAATACTAGTTGGTTGAGATAGTTCGTCTAAAAAGTTTATATGAAGTAGTTGATCAGTAGAATTTTTAAATAACTCTTTACAAGTGATTGATTTTGAAGTTTTAGGAATGAAATTGTGTAGACATGTATTATCAACTGTGGTGTTATAAAAATAAAAATAATAATAAAATAACCACATGTACAAAACTAAACTAACCTGTTGTGACATGAAATTATGTAAATCAGCAATGGCTTGTTGTTGGCTCTCATCTAATTTAATCGAAACAACTACAACTGATCCCGGTGGGAAATTGTAAAATAATAAACTATCCACCATAACACCATGTTCATCTGAGTAACTTTCTACGTGAAATGTTTTACTTTCAGTGGCTGGTACATTTTGTAAAATTGAGTAATTCATACACATTAAACCATTTATATACTGGAAAAGGAAAAGGGAAAAGAAATAAACGAAAAATTATCAATATATGGTTTTGGAGATTGTTGAGTTTTAATTGAGAGATCATAAGCCAATCAATGTTAGACCACCATTGAAAACATGGAAGCTGTGGATGGCCGTTTTGACCTAGTACGGGACAACTCGGCAGTGCACATCCACGATCCCGTAAGCGGAATTCGAACCTACGACCATCGGTCTCGCGTGCAAACGCTTAACCTCTAGACCACTGAGTCGGCAACCAATCCACAATATTGCGCGACCATCTTCCATTGTCATCGGTAGGTAGCTCCCTCACACCCGACAACGGACTGGACTCCAATGGTCACGGCTTCTCATTAGAACTCCATGAAGTCTATCTTGAAGCTAGTCACTAGTGAGCACATGATTATTATCAGAATGTGGATTTGTGGAGATTGTAGTAATTTTAACAGTTTAATTCATGAGTCGATCTAAGCTAGACCACCATTGAAAACCAGTCACATACCAGAATGAAACGGACGTCCAGTGCTTCCACGTTTTCAAGGGCGGTCTAATATTGATAGGTCCATGGTCTCAAATAAAAAATTATCAAACTACAACAGGACCGATATGTATTATTCTTTGGTTAAGAAAATTGTGTAGATACTATAGTCGGTGAATATTAGCTCACTCGATAGAAGTTGAGATTGTTAACTTCAATTTAAAAGTTTTACTTTTAAAACCTCGTATCTCGAAAAAGGTTTTTAAGATTTCTACATTTCTATTTGGAAGAATAGTATGAATATGAAAATATAACTACACTAGCGCCTCTCTTCTAAACAACTAAATGTACGTTTAGACAGTGAAGAATACAATGTGAACGGAGAATAAAACAGGTTTTCAAAGCAGAATTAACTGTGATGATCCGAATTAGGCCTGTTATTTATTGTCTGATTTGTGTAGTGATCGATGCTTTGAAACAAACAAGATTGGTTAAGTCTAATCCAGAAAAAATGTTCCCACAACCATAGGTTAAACAGATTCCTAAATGTTGTGGATAAATAGCCAACAAACACCTTGAAGAGTTAAAGTTCTGTTAACAGTTACCTAAATAATTAAGGAAATATATTTTTCGGATAACCAGCGTCATCAATATGCTTGCGATAATTCTTATTGATAACGACAGCTTTGATGACCTCGATTTACTTGG
This sequence comes from Schistosoma mansoni, assembly GCF_000237925.1. Taxonomy (NCBI): domain Eukaryota; kingdom Metazoa; phylum Platyhelminthes; class Trematoda; order Strigeidida; family Schistosomatidae; genus Schistosoma; species Schistosoma mansoni. The sequence goes on along the minus strand of NC_031502.1, from coordinate 8,630,475 downwards.
AGTAATTATTCGTTACCCCAATACATAGAGAGCAATTCATGTCAACCTGGGTGAAAGTTTTGCAGATAAATAGACAGCTTTACTTCACTAGAAGAGTATCATCAGTCAGATAATCATTCTATATTTGAATATCACATTCAGTTTGCAGGATTGATTCCACAAGATATTATATTTGATTTAATGATTAAAGCATTTAATTTCCAACAAACAGGTCACATGTCCGAGACTGGATCTAACTACTTTGGTCTGGGTATTCAGTTATTATCACTAGCTTCCACATAAAACAATATGATTGAAAGCCCAATACATAAACTTGTACTAGTCAAGTGAGTTGCATTTACTCAATTACCATAGTCAAGAATCCATTAATCATCAACCGTAAACAGATGGTGACATAATAACACTTTTGTCTTGCATTCTTCGATTCTTCACAGTACAAGAAATGCCATGGTTTAATGACATTACTGAAATGCAACTCCCCCATCTGATACACAAGAAACAATCCAACAAAAGCTAACATTTCATGTCTAGTTGGAATTTTAAATTATCCGTTCGTTCATACTGTTTACTTGTGCTATCATTCAAATGCAGGTCCATTTTCTGCGTTTAAACTGCTACAACCTGTTAAAACCAGAATTTTCAACACTTTCACACATCTTTGTCGTAGAAAACCTGATACTCATTACAACACAAATGAATACATGGACTGGATTCAGTATGCTAACTACATTTCAACTCAGTGTTTCGACAGGTTAGTACATATATTAAGTAATAAATGTTTACATTTTGAGAGTCAATGACGACCTTAAATAATTTATGCACTAAATTATTAATTATTTATTGAAATCAGTGAAAAATGTCAATAACAAATAGTCGAATATTTTTACAAATTAGGCATAATAAATTCGATAGTTAACTATAAATACATTCTATAAATTATCTATGTGATAAAATGCCATAATGTTATTACTTTATTATTTAACACAAAGAAACCTACTGCTTACTGATTTATTAATAATAAACTAATGTTTGGATACAAAATGGACACTGTAAGTGCTCTATTCGGGTTGTAGTTACAATCGAAATTTAGATCTAAGCACGACCAATGTAGCTTCGATAAATGTCAGATACATTTATTGTCATCTAGTATACGGCATTATGGCAATCAAAAGCGACCTTTATTTTAATTGGTCAATTATTTTTCGATCAGTAGTCTGTTCACTAACTAAGTTATAAAAACTAAATACTATATTATGTTAATCCACTAATCGTATATTCGATATGATCAGTGAATCACCATCTAGAATAGTCGGTTTACAGTCAACTCATTAGGTCATGGGTTCAAAATCAGCTCAATCAACTGAGATTTAGGTAGCCAAGTTAGCCTATTACACAAATTTACACAAAAAATTAGCTCGAACTTGGATGCATAAATTTAGAGTTGGTCAACGAATTACACCGTTGTGTAATTATATTCAAGCGATAAACAGCGGAAACAACATAATTCATACCTGTGGATTCTTTTTGAAATCTTTCTGTGGTGGATAATCTCCTTTAAATGTCGAGAGTATTTCACATAACAATCTATTCACTCGTCCACCCAGCCGAATTGGATGAAAATCTGAATGGTGTGGATTAGGTCCAGGATCATGAAAAGCTGTATGTGTTATCAATAGGACAGCTTCACGAGTTTCTGGACAAAAACGTGTCACACCCAACACATTTGGTGTAATCTTTAAAAAGAAATGAATAAATATGAAAAGCGTGATAACGAATGTTACCGTTGTCATATTATCGACATATTAAGTCAAATTATCGAACGAAATCTTTAACAGAATTAGATTAATTTACCAATTGTCGCTAACGACTAAGCATTTGTACACGAGACAATAAATGTTTCTATGAAAGAGATGACATTTAAATAATATTGGAAATAATAATACACTATACTACATTGTGAAAAAATTTCTATTATAAAAATACCACTACAAGACAGTATAACATTTCTGGTGGTGGTGTTTAATAGGCATAAGATGGTATTTGTTATGATAAATTGTTAAACGAGAGATATTAAAGGTTTCAAATTCTTAATTTCGTACATCTGTCTAGTTACCTATGTTGTGGTATCAGAACCTATATTAAACAAAAAGCTTCAAGTTTGAGGGAATTTCTAGCACTGTACATTGTATAACTGTACTGTATAACAGTCTACCTAAGGTCCTTCCATAATGTGGATTATATAACTCAATCAGCTCTACAAATCTCTTGTAGTAAAAATAATACTATTTATATTTCAAGTACAGATTCATGTACTCAGTTTTGAGTCACAGCCATTTTGGCATGGTGCGTACCGACAATAATCAGGTTTCCTAAAATGAACAAATAGATGGAGTGAATCTTTGAAAGTCCAGTACTATAACCATTAAGCTCGAATGTCTCAACATTATCCTATTTACTACAGTATAAATGTTTACAACATATTAGTCAATCAATCAGTTACAAGTTGTATTAATTAAGGAAAACGTATAATGAATGGATATTCCAATATAATTCATTTTTCCAAAAAAATAAAATAAATCGTAATAATAATAATAAATTGTGTACTTGGTCTACAAATGTTTCAGAAAATCCTTCAGATGATAGCCAACTATGCAGTTCATTTAAAATAGATTTTGGTTTAATTATACCAATATTATAATTGACTTGATCAGGCCATCGCGAATAGAAACGTTCCTCTTTAACTACATCAATATAATGTGGAACTAATTCATCATAACCACGTGTACTACCGATTGCACAACAAGCAAACGATCCAACTGCAGATAAAGGTAGATAATTAAAAACAGAATGTTTCTCCAATACACTTGGATTATCATGAGTTTGGTCATAGAAGACAGCATGTGATACACTCGGATATAGACGACGTGCACTATTTCGTTCAAAAAATGCTCCAGCAGGTCGAGATGCACCATATCGATGAACTTGTCGACCTAAATCGTGACAGTCACAAGCTGATAGGGATTCTAAAATTGTAAATTATTTGAAATAAGTAAATCTCGTAAGAATGTATAGAGAAAGCTTGAACAAGTGAACGTAAATTTTTATTATTTGGTTGTTTATTCTAAGGAAAGTTATAGTACAAGAGTGAACTAATTAGGTCTAAAGTAGTGATTTCAATGGAGACAGAATAAAAATGGACTTACAAAACGTTTGGTTTCTAAGGAAGACGATATTATGTGATATTGAACACGGAAAAATAAGCAGAGCACATGGAAAATAAAATGGGTACTTAGTTTATGTATCCAACTGTAGTAGATTTCCGGTACCTGAGATATGGACCTATGAAACATTTACTTAAAACTCATGGATCAGATGTTAACCGAAACATTATTGTATACAGATGACTGGAAAGTGGGGATTTCCCTACAAATTTGAATATCATTCACGAAATTTGCAGTAAACAAACGTCTCTTTGTAAACCCTGTAACAGAAGAGCATACCGATAACGTTGAAGCCCCAAAATCCCCTGGTACGGCCGAGGACAGAGAGAGTCCACTAATTCTCTTTAAATACTCTCATATGGACACGTACTTATAGTCACTGCCAAGGAAGTCCGACTCATTTTCTCGTGACAGGGGTATTGTTTACAGAAGTGAAAGGACGAAAAGCAAATGCTTAGAGAATAAATCGGGTTGGTAGATACAGAGGGTATATTTAGGAAATTTGTAAAACTCTAACTCTAAACCAATGGTTTTCATCGGCCCCAGGATCCTGGGGAGTTGAGTGGCATATGAGCCTACCCTTGGTCACCAGTTACTATGGGATTACATCTCTTGGCGTTGCTCCATTGCCTTGTTGGTCGTACCATTGGATCAAAGGCTAGGAGAGTCCCTACCAAAGAAACCAGCTGATTTGCCCTGAGCATCCGAGCAGTGTCCCGGCCCACAAATAATCGTGAACATGATTATTAATAAAGAAAACGTTTCCGTTCTCCCTCGCTATTTAAATAAGGGACATCTGCGACTACGTAATTATGTATAGATTCACTCAATGCTTCTTTATCTTTCTATTTCTTTTTATTTCCATTCTGCGATCACTGTAGTTTTTCCAACTCATAAAGAACTTCATCTATGGGGGAAGTTTTATCCAGTCTAGACGAAGTCAAGTCAGTGACTGGTCGAAAGTTAAAATACCACCAACAAATACGTAACCTTAATCAGCTTTCTTGAAACAACATGTACCATTAAAACTGATCTCCATCAACGTTTGCATACTAATGAAGATCGGATAACAGACAGGTTTGGTTGGCTTTAGAAATTTTTGACATCAACGTTTGTTATTTCTCTGAAACCCACATCCAAGATTCTATTGAAGTACTGCACGCTTGCTCCGCATCTGTAGATTAGAAAAGCTTGCTTCATGTGAGTTTATTGGGGGACCCTATAACATCTCCGTCAGACTTTGCTAGCACTGGTGTCACACTGAATGCCAGAGCAGAAGCAGCACTAAACGACGGGGTCCCTATTAACAGTTGATCTCAAGAAAACGTGTTCGATAAACATTGTAGTGTTAGCCATAGACTTGAATGCACAAGTCGAAAATCTAAGCACAGAGGAAAGTCAATTTGGTGGCCAATGGGGACGCATTGGTCGCAGGTCAGATAATGGTGAACGTCTCCCGCAGCTCTGTATAGACAACCTGTTTCCGGCTAGAACTGACTATCGGTAATCATCATCAACGTGCTATCCGGCCCCCTCACTCTACATTTAAAGTCTGGACTCAGATTGATTACATCGCGATCAGCTATCTCTGGCGTTGTTGTGTACAAAACTACAGCTCATTTTAAGTACTTGTCTCTACTCTGATCATGCCCTTATTTGCGCTAATCTTATCGCACGTCTCGATGGCTAACAAACTTCTCGTCTTAAACGGATTAATGTGATTAAATTGATTCCAGTTTCCGTTGAAACCATATAACAAAGCGATGTAGCTTCAAACCAAAAAACTGGATAACCACGAGTTTGGTGATAAACGGAGTTTTTATGTACGAAAATCGTAAAACTTCTGCATAAAGGAAGAAAAACCTGGTGATCAGAGGGTGATAACGAGTTGGAAGCGGTAGCTGCACTTGATAGCTGCCGCAATCTCTTTTAACTCATTTGAGCCACTGACTAAAAGAAGTTTGATGTAAGTAAATCAATTTGCGAAGCTGATGGAATCCCGATCAATAAAATTCAACGACGTCCTAAACGATGGTCAGGATTTTTTTGAGGAGCAGATCGCCTGATCTGTTGCCTCACAATATCGATCAGACTGTCCTACCCTTTAATGGCCAATGTCGACTAATTGACCCAACAAGGTGGAAGAAACCTGCAAGGAACTCCAATCACCAGGTCCTTATGACTTTTTTCCAGATCTTTTTAACCAAGGTCACAAACTCCCGGTCACTGGACTGACTGAGTTGCTCGGGGAAGTTTAAGAATTAGAGGGTGTTTCAACACCTTGAAATAAATCCGCCATCCCACAGATCTTTAAAAAGAGCTGACGTCAACTATGCAACAACTGTAGGGGGACAAGTTCACTTCTGATTGCATCCAAATTATTGGCTTCTGTCACACTTTGTAAGTTGCACAAAATATGTGAAAGATCGACTCACGAGAAACAGACTGGTTTTCTTTCCGGTCGCAGGCGTACTTACTATACATTCACCCTCCCCCAAATGTTACTTTTCCTAATATTAGTGAAGCCTTCTATGCGTTGGACAGGAATGTGCTCTGGAGTTCTCTGTTAAAAGTGTGTCTGAGGAGCTTATTAACGGTTAAAGGGCTCCATATGCAACTATCTCAGCCAGAGTATTGGCACACAACCACCTCTCTCTGTTGTTCTATTCCAGGAGCGGCTACACAATCTCACCATTACTCTTCAACTCTGCCATCAATGACATTCTGGAAACAACACTGGTGGAGGTAAATGGTGGTGTGTTTGTCACTTGGGGAAAGACGTTTTGGTCGTTAGTATGTAAATGATATTGTCTTACTGCGTAATGATACTCAAGCTGTGCAACCTGCAAGCAATCAGTTAACAATCAATATTCGATAGTATAGTACGTACTTTGCACCTTCTAAATACAAATTACTTTTGCAAGACAGGCAGGAGCGTATGCAGGCACTCACTCTTTGTGATGAGCCGTTGGTAGTCGAAAAGTTCGTGTAGCTGAGTAGTTGTATGAGTACAGGTGGTAGCGTTTTAGATGAGATAAATATACGTTTAGTGGGAGTCAGAGAGGCTTATGCCAAGTCAGTTCATCTGTGGCGACTTCATGATGTTAGTCTGGCTGCGAAAACTTGGGTTTACAAAGTGTTGGTGAGAGCGATTCCGCTTTGTTCCTGTGAAACCTAGCTTCTCCAAATTGAGAATGTTCGGTGATTATGTGTTTAATTACCATTCTCTACAAAGAATTGATGAAATTTAGTAGGAACGCTAATTTAGCCAGTACTTGAAAACAGTGATGGTCAACGAACAGAAAACTCATGTTTAGAATGCATCTTGTTGGGTAATCTGAAACATCCACTATTCTGTTTTTTTTACCTGAATCAGAAATTATATTCCATTCTTTGATTAGCAAAACTGATAAGCGTCGAATAAATCAGTCATATTGCTTATTTCTGGAAACTGATGCCATTTTAAGATGTATATATGGTTTATATGACAACTACATACAGTTATAGTAATTCAATAAGCAACAAATGCAATCGAATACAATGTATCAATAAGAAATAAAACAAAATACTATCATTATCATTCAACAAACTTCACCTCGTATTAAAGAGCTAAGACCTAATTTATTGATGAAAATGTTATCAACATATTCGCCTCCAGTGAATAATTCTGCAACCACATATAAATTAGGTCGTATAGCTCTAGCCTTATCAATCATGTATTGCGCTACATGAAGAGGTGTACTATGACAATTATCCAATCGTACTGCGTGAAATATTTTTGCGGTTAATTCCGTGTATTTAGTCATTCTATCCCAAAGATATGGGCTGTCTGCTGGTTTGTCACCATAACTGAAGTTTTTAAAAATTGGCAAAAAATAAAGATTAGGTTGCTGAGATCAAAAAACTAAACAGATAGACACAAAAATAGCTAATTAAATTCATGTTAAAGTAAGTGAAATTGTTTATAATGGGCTTTTTGTGAAATCATTGGTCACGTCTGACATTACCTACTGCGTTAAGATAAATGAACTGGACAAACTATTTATCTTGATCGGTTAATTTCGATCAATGAAATATATCTCCATGATCTAATTATTGTACAGTAACCAGTTACTTTCATTTTTTTGATGTTTAAAGTTTTGTTGATTTGACAATTAGTATGAACATATCAGCACAACGTTGGATTTTAGATGCAAAACATTAAGATCGATTTCTGAAGCAAAAATCAGAAGCCATAACTCAGTCAGTCAGTCAGCTACAACGTAGAACCAGGCACATATATGCATCGGTCCAAGTTGCCATACCTCATTAGCACAACAAGATGAACACCGAATTCATTGTAGTTAATTTAATGGCGGCAATGTATAAAAGAAAGATTGTATATAAGGATATGGTACAGGAAGAAAGAAAGATATGAAGCAGAACCCATAACTAGAGTCTTGAAGAATCACGGAAATTGTTAAAAGTGAATAAAACTGAGTAAAATTTACAAACGACCGCCAAGATAGTACTATTTATTGCATTCATATAACAGAAATTTCCCACCTATAGTAATATATAAATATATGATAGTGAAACTCGATAACCAAGCATATCGCGTTATCTGTTTTGAGTGTCATTATTTCGTGAAGGCTGATCATAACACACCACTTCTCAGAACGGAGTTAGTCAGTCTTAATCAATATAGGGTCTGACATGAATTTTCATCGGTTCGAATCACCACACCTTATAAACATAGATAAAGGAAATCAGCAAGAATAATAGCAGGTCAGCCGAAGCAGTAAAGGTATCAATGATAGTAACAAGTAAAAAAACACAGCGAATATGATTCGAAAGGAAATGAAATAAGAGAATAAACTGCGTGAAGTAATATTTAAACCTAAGATGTGCTTAGTCCTGAACCATCCGAACTATATATATATATATATATATATGCATCGTATAATTCTAGCTGAAATAATGCTTCAAATGTTTAACTTATAAAACGTTGCGGTTTTCACTGAATTATTGACTACAAGTGTTAACTAATACACGAATACATGGTTGTTTACGCAAAACACTGAATTGGGTTGCAAATAAGTTATTATGACAAAGACTAAATAAAAACTAGTGGTTTTTGAAAACATATATGTATGCGAATTTATGCTATGAAAATTCAAATGGAACAAAAATTACCGTAGCTTTACTGAGTCCCCCCAGACTATAAGTTCACGGCGTAAGTATACAAATGAGCTAGGTTCTGCAAAGTTTTTCAAAGGATCATCATTCATCACCCATCCATTAAAGGCCATAATTTTCGCGGCATCTTTGGTTTCCAAAATTGCTTCAGCTTCTTCGATGGTTTCTACGTCAGGGACTGGATGATAAAAGTACCTATTAAGAAAGCGGTAAAATTCTTATGATAACGATATATTTGAAAATTATGAATACTATCTAATCTCATTCACTGTAACAAACCAGGAATTTCGTAAACAATTCACTTTTTATTGCAGTCAGCCAGCTAAAAAAACACCACTCAACAGTGAAACAGTGTAGTGTTACCACATAAATTTAACTACAAGTCATCAACGTGTCTTTATCAGTTTCACCAACAAATACCAAACTTTGAGTGAAATGATTGGTAAACACTATATTTGTTAAAAATGTGGATCAGTCTTTTAGGAATATGACTCAGACACGCAACTATAGGGTATAAATTTTGTTCTTTTTACGGAAACTTTGAGATGAAAGCAATGTTATTAACATTTAGATAATATAAAAATGAAAACCTTTTACGTTAACATCGAATTGTATAACCAATCAGATGTATAGATCCCGCAGCAATATTGAAATAGCTTATCTTGACATCATGATATTGATGTTTTTACGCACAAAAACAGAAAGCTAGTTGATTATTTGATGTGTTATGACTAAAGAGCCTACTCATATAGAAATGCATTGATTCTATTCTTAGTATAGCGTGCATACATGTTCACTTAATTTTCTTTTCTCGCGACCTCTTTATTGAGACAAAAATAACACATTTTCTCCAAACTTATCTCGAAAATCTGCCAATACTTTAAAATTGTTAAATACCTCAAAAACACTAACTATCCATAGATTATGTAGACAGTGATTAGAACAAATATCTAAAAGTAAATGTTGATATATACTAGAATTCTTTTGAAAACATTGTATTGAAATATGTAACATATAGAAAAAGGAAAAAGGTATGCGAAGTGACGAGACAATTAACTAAAATTCCACTTATTATTTAATAGACCTTGAAATAGTCTAATGATGCTCTTTATAAAGAATTGTACTCCTGAAAGCCATAGCTAGATTTCATATAAAAACAATTATTAAACATACATGAGAAGAATTATTACAACTTACCACATATTGGGTGAATTATAAAATGAATATGTTTGAGAGGTGGACTTTTGGTGCGCGCTAAATAAACAACCAAACGGAAGGCAAATTTAACGCAGGAATTTAATTAAACGCCGGATTAAAATCACACACACACATCATTATACCAGTAAAGAAATCGACAGAGATAAACCACTTTTTTAACGAAACTGTACTTCAATTATCTATAAATCTGACATTTTGTCAATAGGAACAGTTAATTAATTGTTGAAGATGAATCAATTATACAGCATTATCCTTTGTCAAATAACAAATGTGTTTCCAAATAAATAACAAGGAATTGTAGATAACAAATAATGTCTTTTTATCAAATCGATGTTCAAGTGAATTTTATTATGACACTTAATGTATCACTACTAAACATTTCATCTTTTCGATAAACACTGTTTGGTAGAGCAAAGTGGTTTATATCAAACTTAAGGTTCGATTAGTAGAATGAAATAAGTCTTCTATCACACAAGTTAATGAAAACTTATAAATCAGAAACACTCGATAAATTTGATTTCAAGAAGCCGAAAAATATTGATGGAATAAGAGAGACTACGACAAAATACGATGAAAATAGATAAGACACTGAATGAAATTAAGTAAATTAGCTTATGATTATATGTTTTATGAGTAATTATTTGGTAACATTGTATTATTCAAAGATAACAAGGTTGAACAATGGGATAAAATAAAGAAATTAACAAGAATACGACAAATGAAAAAACGATATCTGTCTATATTATAATATACCATTATGATATATTGAAATGCACATAATATATTTTAGTTTATACACAAATAAATGTATACAAAATTACAAAAAGATATTCAGTGTACTTACGTCCACATAATTGGTGTATCTAGCGTAACTTGCTTAAGCTTAAGTCCATGAGGATCGTAAAATCGATAGCGAGCATTTGCCAAGACATTTCCTACGGCAGCTTGCAAATGATGCTTAATTTCATTAACTTTGTCATAATTTAGAGATATTAACCTGACTCGTAACTTTTCACCAGCAGCTTCAGCCTCACTTTCAGAAAGAGGAAGTTCATTCTCATTTTTACCTACAATTTCATGACATGCTATTGAGAAATCAACAGTAGCCCCGAATCGCCTTCCTTTTCTAGCCCCGTCAATTTTCAGAGATAAGTTAGTATCATTCGGCGAAATGAATGAAGGAAATGTTGCATGTTTTCCTAAAAGTTGAACAAGTAAATGAGTAACTCTAAAACAACACAATATTCGTAAATACCAGAAGATACTTGTCTGTTTCTTCATATTGACTTAAATATCCACACAAAACATCACAAAATCATTGCTGAAGGTGTTTTTAGGAGGTCAAAAAAGCCCACCATGAAAGAGGAGTAAAACTAATAAAAGAATATAAGTATCGTATATGTTGAAAAATTACCTATAACTAGCCATTGAAAAGACTCTAAAACATAGATACTTATTTTCAAAAAAGAGACCGGGGGACTATTTATGTATTAGCAAAGTACAAAGAGTTTTGAACAAACGTCAAAGGTAATTAAAAACTTTTTAAATACCGTAGTTTTCATGGAAGATACGATTTTGTTGCATGAAAAAAGTGAACTAATTGCATACATAACAGCCTGCAATATATTTTACGCTAGAAAATTCTATTGTATATTTCTGACTCATGATACTGAGCATGTAAGTTACACG